>NC_069136.1:37684817-37984817 GCF_026914265.1 Mya arenaria
TACACACTCTGGTTTGTATATTCCACATCTGCCACCTGAAGACGAACCAAACATATAAGTATTTCCTAGATTTTATAGATGTGGTGTATTCTTAAAATTACAGTGTATACTACATATTGCCATTACAGCCAAAATCCAATTAATGATCATTTTAAGTTCAGTATATTTGTTATATAATGTCTTATACTTTAACAGGCAAACGGTTTGTTATATAATGTTTCATACTTTAATAGACAAATGGCTTTATATTTCTGTATTTATACTTGAACATACCGTCATATGGTCTGCTACTTCGGCTAAAGTTTCAGTTTCTGCTGTCTGAAAATATAGTTTTGAATCCTGCTGTACTAAAATAACGATTAACTTTATAAAAAGCATATAACAAACAGAGGTGGGGAAACCATAATAAAAATATGCTGGACGGAGGCGGGATTCGAATCCGCAACAGCGTGATTTTAAAGTATATGGTCTAACCACAGGACCGGGGCTCTAAAGCAATTGCAAAAGTATACTTTGCTCTTAAGTATGTATGATTTTTTTTTGCACTATTTCTTCGGTTGCCAAATTCATGAATATGGCTGAGTATTATATTGCATATTGTTATTATTTTGCATACAACATGAATGTGATATGCAATACATGTATGCCACTTGCCAAGTTTTCATTTGAATACTGGTAGGAAAGTTTCAGTTCATTACTAAAATCATTTATTATGCTCAGTTATAATTGTTACATAAAATAAGATTTTGCCAGTTATCTTTGGTAAAGAAATCATGGAAAATAAACATTAATAATTTAGCATGTATAAGTTGTTTTTCTTAAATTCAATTACTATTTTCATACAATCTTTACAACTACTGAACTATAACTTTAACTTAATTTTGCGATTGGCCATTTCCTTTTTTTAGTTGGAAGTGTTTAGCTAATTCGATTACGTATCAACGTTATTATTAGTATCCTACATGGCCGAGAGCGTAAGATAGGTTCATTACCAACCTGTGCGTCGGGTGTTTTGTGGAAACGAGGTTTACTCGAGGTTTACTGAGTTTTTAGAACACCCTGAGCGAGTGTTGGGACGAACCTTTCTTATACGGGCGGCTATGGTATATGCTTTTTCTCCCATCTCAGTTTAACAAAATGAGGTAAAAATGTATTTTTTACTTGAACTCTTTATGACAATAAAAAAGTACAGTTGAACACCGTTAATTGAAAATCATAGGGACCCAAAAATATTTAGGGATAACGATATTTCGGATTAACAACTTTCATAAAATTGACAGCGTTCGCGAATAATAGATGACGTGATATACTAAGTCGTGAAGATTGCAATTTCGGTTACACGTTACCAATATGATACATTCGGTTTGAGTGATATTTCGTATACAAAAATATTTGTTGATTTATTATGTACTAAATGACAAATAATTTTTTTTTTACTTCTTCATTAAAACATAAAACGTTTAAAACAAATTGACAGCACATGTATGCATTCGGAACATAGTACGGATTATTCGGTAGCGGGTTAAGTGAGCAATGCGTATTTTCGATTTATATTCATGTTGTGTTAACCAGAAATTATATACACACTACATCACCTAAATGAATTGCTAATTTTCTGACATCGATGATTGTAAAATACGCGTGCTCAATTTCATTCTTTAAGCGCTAATTGTGCTCCATTGTCACCCCAAGCCCATGCCCTAGTGTAATTGAAGTATGGTGTGAAAAACTATGACATGATAAGGTTCGAAATAAGAATTGATAAATAGGTGTGAAATACCAAATCGGGCCCGTAATTTTAACTTGGGAATAGCGATTAATTCGGACTAGCGATTTCGGGTTAAGGATTAAAAATTTAGTTAAACAAAGTAGGAGTAAAATCGGGACCAGAAAAAAAAACAGCGATCAATTCGGATAAACGGTGTTCGGAATAGCAGTGTTCAACTGTATTTAATACGGGTCTTTGTTTTATCTTTGCCCGAGGGCAAGATACTAATTTCCTGCATGGCCAAATTTTTTGATCTACTTATCTGAGGTAGGAGAAAAGTATGTCTATCAAATATTATCAGTCATATGTAATATAAATGAATTCAGCCTAGTTTTAAGTTGTATTTCTTCAGACAAACAAACCTTATCGAATCTGGCATTGTTTGCTGGTGTAACAATATTTTACCAAAATGCAATTAGTAATAAGAACTACATGAGTTATGAATGTTGACCCTTTGGTTTACTATGATTTATAATATACTTGTCAATCATCTTACACATATATCAACTTTAACACGTTTTCATGATGTAAGCTCATCTTTCTTAAACAGACGAGCTAAAACAAATGCAAGGAATATGGTCATAATAGGTACCCCATTTACTTCTAGGTTGATAAGATGCGGCATTTATGTATGTGGTTAGAGGCTGTGGAGTTTGTTATTTAAGTTGAAGCTATAAACATGCGCATATACATAATAATCATGAGAAATAACGAGCTTCATTGAATATAACTTATTTCCATGTAAAAAACGGTACCTTTGGTAGGGAAGCCCTTGCCCTTGCTGCTGTCTGTTCTGCCATTTTCACTCTTGAGCATTAGACTATTATTCTCTGCATACATTCTGTTTTGGTTTGCCTGAAATATATGTTCATGGCCTCAAAATTTGCCATATTTTTCTAAATCGACATAGAAAATATTGAATAAACATTTTAATAGTACAAAACATAATACTCTCTGAAAATGTGTATAGGCGTATATTCACAGAGAATGCATGTTCATTTTATGAATAATATTTATAGATAAGCATGTGTGCTTTCCTTTTTTTATGTTCTTTATAAGGTTGTTCATATATAAGAAATACTTGTTACAAAATAGAGGGCCTATGCTTATTTATTTACACTACATTAAAAGTTGAACACCGACAAGGTCTCTTAACAGAAATGGAAATATTACGATACAAAAAAAGACATGTCAATAATTAATCAAAATAGTTTAAAACATTTACCATTTTAAGCATTTAAGATTTAACGGCATATTACCTGCATATCTGCAATCTGCCTGTCTTTATTTACCAGTTTTTCTTTCAAATTCAGAATATCCCCTTGTAACTGAAAAATAAACAATTACAATTAAACCCTTATACTATTCAACAACATAATAATGTATGGAATTTCACATTTATCTCAAGTAGTCTTCACGCGTGTGAAAAGAAATTGCTTGTTATATTTGTATTTACAACTTATTGTGTGTGATTTTCCCAGCAAATTAAAAACATTTAAAACATTACTATATTGGCAATCCGGGTACTATACCTCATTTATTTGCCGCGTTTTAGCGATGCACTTCTTTTCGAGGTGATTGATATCGGGATATATGTTGCATCTCGCATCCCTGAAATACAACAAAGTATGGCAGCTCGTAGTGATAATCTGGGCAAAGAGATTGTTCACAGGTGTGCCTAAAATGTTATCATTCCTTGTAACACCATTTAACAATCCTCAAACCACTGATATTAATTTAGTTTTATACATCTAAATACAAAGAAATGGATGTTTGACATGGATTCATAGCAAACGCTACAGACGATCCATTTCAAAATCATGAAATATTTAAATAAATTGAAATAGTGATGACTAAAGAACAACTAGACAAATATAACATTAAAAAACTTCAGAAAAGATACCTAGTTGCGCTAATTAAATAAACAGAACAACAACAGGAAGTCCAATTATGTAAAAAAGATATTGCCAAAAATGCTGCATTAAAAAATACGAATTATTTGGTATTTGCCCGGCTTCCATGTGTCACTTTAAAAAGTCGTGATTAGGAAAGTGCAACTGTCACTTTTTTATAAGTATATGAGCCAGAGTCACAAAGCGTAACAGAACTGTAAACCACCTTGTGTCGTAATGCACCTGGGATTAAGGCTTAGGTTACTTTTACTATAAAAATGTTTTACTAATAAATAGTTAGACGACCTGAAGTAAGTTATAAGTTATTAAGAATGGGCGAAGTGAGCATACATTGAACAATTTTACCTTGAAATCTAACCATTTCAAGAACAGGGATCTGCTTTGCCTGAATCCTGGCTTCGTACCGGAAATAAACTGTTCTAACTTGCATTGAATGCTTTCATCATCTTCAAAGGAAACCTGTTTTGTGGAAAATTGTGAAAGATATTTATTTTAAACAAGATAAATATAATCATCACAACTAGTGCTTGTGAAAAGTTTTATATGATATTATCATTATAATTATTATTTTTAAAAAGGCGTTTATAAACTTTGCTAGGAAAATATGCGTGGCAAAACTTAGTTGCAAATTGCTCATATCAACTCATATAATACTTGATAAATGTTTAATTATAGCATTGCAATTTGTTGATAGAAAGATGATAATAAAAACTAATGTTGTTTGAAAAGCCAAACATAAATTATATGTTTTAAATTAGTAAAATGTGTAAGGAATGCAAATGTGGAACTTAGCGAAAATTGTTTGACAAAGGTATTTTTTACACTGTTTCATGAAGGCAGCAACTGTTTAAAAACTGTGCATCCGCTTTTACAAAGGGTTAAAGGCAATAACACCATAACAATCATATCTTTTTACAAATAAACAAAACTATAGTAGTATTTACCTTAATGCAACCAATGCTGCCACAATGAACATGCTTGATTACTCTTCCATTGAATTTTTGTTCTATAGTTTGGACGATATGACCATCAATACTCCACTTCATTGAAAATTCCATTTTACATGCATGCGCTTGCTCAGTGAACTTAGGAATGGAAAGGGCAGTGCGTATGCAAAATAAGACTTTCCCCTGCTAGCCACTGACACTGACGCGATGCAAGTTTGTTCAGCATAATGATGTATAACTAATTCTTGTGATCAGTTTGATTAGCATGGCATTGGGGTAATTTAAGATCTAGCACTCTTGTGGCTGGATAGTTAATGCCAAAATTTAATTGCCATTTACATCCCAGGGGCTTTGTGTCAAAGCCAACTGATTATAGTGCATTAAGTGCCTCGTTTAAGAAATGTTTTACCAATTTATATCATGGTGTAGTTAACTTGTGTGAAATATAAAGAATTCTTTAAAGATAACAATGTCTGTTTAACCGTAAACCATTTAAACTTTCTGATATGATGACGTCTTCGAAAAGGTGTATTTGTGTATAACTCATGAGAGTTGAGCTAATCGTGTTTAAATTAAATAAATCAAATCAATCATTAATATTCCAAGTAAAACATATTTTTATCAATTTCATTAAAATTAAACATGATGCAAATATACTTCAAAATACTTAAATAGCGTTCGTATTCTCTCTCATTGTTCGTAATCAATTAATATATGAAGTTTTATTGAGTCGCTCAAAATTTTGTAATTTCACTCACACAAAAATCGAAATGGACAGATTGCCGGGGAGACGGCTATTATTATCTAACCAGTTTTCTATTTTCAGTAATATATGCTTGTACATTGTTGTCGGCAAGTCAACCAGAACTTGACTTTACAAAGAGACGCATTTTTCAATCCTCAGACTGCAACTGAGTAGCATTTATCTGATGGAACGAAGTGAATGATTAAATAATTTAGGTGTTTATTATAGGTGTTATTGAGATTGGCAATTCAGTTAGCAAGTCATCCATCCTCCATAAATCCCCCAACTTTGGTCAATCCTGCAGTAAGAACAAACAGCGGTCTGCATAGGACTGTAGTAATTATTTCAACTATCATAATTTTACTACTATATACCAGCATGGATAATCAAATCAGCCAGTCACTAGTTTAACAGCGTAATAAACTATGATAGAGCAGGTTTGGTGGGAACTGACCCCTACTAACAAATGTTAGACTCTTTCTTGGAAATTGATAACTGTAGTATAAAAGGATGGTTTCTTTTAATGCATGTTAATTTTCTTTCATTATTTTGTCTGCTGTTATCACCGCGTTTTCATCATCGTACTGTTGTGTTTTCATCATCGTACTGTCTTGTATTTATCATCGTACAATCGTGTAATCATTATTGCACTATAGTGTTTTTATCATCGTACTATCGCGTTTTTTATTGAAGTACAATTGTATTTCCATCATCGCACTGTCATAGTTGTATTACAGAATAGCAGCATGAGCAAGCAAATAGTCAGAATAGAGATCACAATTGAGTAGTAATAGTAGTGGAAGTTGAAGTTGTTGTTGTAGTAGTAGTAGTAACAGTATCAGTAGCAGCAGCAACAGCAGGTAGTAGTAGTAGTAGGTAGTAGTAGTAGTAGTAGTAGTAGTAGTAGTAGTAGTAGTAGTAGTAGTAGTAGTAGTAGTAGAAGTAGTAGTAGCAGTAGCAGATCCAATAGCAGGAAGTGTTGTAGAAGTATTATTATTCATAAAAAGACAGGTGCTTTTATAAAGTAAATATGACGTTACGTCATTTTACTTCAGACTGTGCCATTTGCTTTAGGGCTGTGCTATCATTAGTTTTTTTCAAACGACCGATGAGTTTACGAGACGTTTCTTATACATCTGTATTATTTTCATCAAGTTTGACGCAATTATGATTGGAGATTTACAATGATGGTGATCGTATCCGATATTTTTTTCACATGAAGGGCAAATTATTTTATGTGCATGCGCACCGTAAGGCGATAGTATGATGGTAAAAACATGACAGAATGATGGTGAAAACGCGACAGTACGATTATTAAAACAAAACAATCAATGATGTAAATCCCACATACCCATGATGAAAACATGACAGTAAGAAAGTGAAAACATGACAGTACAATGACAAAAACATAACAGTACGATGACAAAAAGGCAGTAGTGCCATGCTGAAAACATGACATTCCGATGTTAAAAACATGACAGTACTATGGTGAAAACATGACAGTACATGACATTACCATGGTGGTAACATGACAGTACGATTGTGAAAACATGGCATTACCATGACAAAAACCTGACAGTACATTAGTGAAACATGACAGTACGATGGCAAAAAAAGGCAACAGTGCCATGGTGAAAACATGGCATTACGATAGTGAAAACAAGACAGTACGATGGAATAAACATGACATAACCGTGATGAAAACTTGACAGTACGATGGTGAAAACAAGACAGAATGATGGCTAAAAGGCGCAGTCCCATGATGAATAAAATACATTACGATGGTGAAACATAAAAGCAGGATGGTGAAAACATGACAGTACAATTGTGAAAACATGACAGTAAAATGATGAAAAGGAGACAGTATGATGGTGAAAAAAGACAGTACGATGGCGAAAAGGCGACAGTTCTATGAAGAAAACATGACAGTACGATAAAACATGACAGTACGATGGTGAAAACATGACAGTACGATGGTGAAAACATGACAGTACCATGATGGAAACATGATAGTACAATTGTGAAAACATGTAGTTACCATGAATGAATGAATGAATGAATGAATGAATGAATGAATGAATGAATGAATGAAAGTCTTTATTTACAGAGGGTAACCCAATTAGTGTAAACTAATCTTCCTTGGGGCCCTCTAAAGCAATATTTACATACATACAAATACATAATTATATAGCAATATAACAATCAGCATAACAAATTCAAAGTTAGCATTATTCATAAACATGATCAACATGATAACAATGTTACACAACAACATAATACATACATATGGTGGCAGAGGTTTAACTTACAGACTTACATATGGCCATATTTACAATTTTAGCTTTATGACTGTTGATTCGAATTTATCCACTTAGTATAATTTACTGTAAAACTTTTAATACTTTCGCGCTGTCTTATCTCATTTGGAATGTTATTCCATACTTTTACCCCAGAGTACGACATACTCCCTTTAAAAAGTTCTATATTTGGTTTGGGTATTAAAAAATCCGATTTATTTGAAGAACGTAAATGATTTGGACGCCTGACATTGTAATTGAACATATTTTGAATATATGACGGGACTGCATTTTGCGATACCCTGTACATAAATTTGGCTTTATGAAGTGAAACCCTCTGTTCAATATTAAGAGAATTAATTATATTCAAAGCCTCGCTTAAAGTGGTATATTGTTCACCTAGAATGATACGACATGCTCTTCGTTGTAATCGCACTAAAACCTGGATATTTGATTGTTTTGTACTACCCCAAATGATACTACAATAGTCAAGATGTGGTTGGACATAGGCTTTGTAAAACATTATTCTATAATTAACAGGAATAAATACTTTAATTCTTGATAATAGCCACAAATTACTAGATATTTTCTTCCTAAGAAATTTTATATGCGTATCCCATTTAAGGTTTTCATTTATATATATGCCAATAATTTTATCACCTGTTGTGATTTCCAGATTTAAGTCTTTATATTTCAAATTTAGAGGTTGATTAACTAATTTTGTCCGCTTCTGGGGTGTCGTTATCAATATTACTTTTGTTTTTGAAGCATTTAATACCATACCATTGTTTAGACACCATGTACTGACGTTATTCAAAGCAGCTTGTAAATTCATTTCAACTTCAAATTTAGATTTATTTGTGTCATATATTGTAGTATCATCTGCATACATATCAACGTTTGAAACATTATCCTGTACATACATAGGCAAGTCATTTATGAATAAATAAATAAAAGAGGCCCTAGAATAGACCCTTGCGGGACCCCGCATGTCGTAATTTGCTTATCAGAGAGAACACCGTTTAAGTTCACCGCTTGAGTTCTATTTGTAAAATAAGACTTGAACCATTTAATAGTATTATCTCCACATTTGTAAATTTGTATTTTTTTAATAGTATTTCGTTGGAACATAAATCGAATGCTTTAGAAAAATCTAACATAACAACGCCTACAAATTCTCCATCATTTAAAGCTGTTAACCATTTATCTATCATACATACTAATGCGGTTTCGCAGCTATGTTTTTTTCTAAATCCACTTTGGGATTTACATAATAATTTATAATGATTAAGGTAATTAACAAATGAATCATGCACATGTTTTTCAATCAATTTTGAAAGAGTAGGTAAAATTGATATTGGCCTATAGTTATTCACATCATTTGATGAACCTTTTTTAAATAAAGGATTAACTTTGGCGCATTTCCATTCATCTGGGAAAACACCTTGTTTTATACTACAATTTATAACATACGTAAGACTATTTGATATAACATCGGCTGATAATTTTAAAAGTGTTGGCCCTATTTGGTCAAGTCCTGTAGCTTTGGATACATCTAAATTATTTAACATTTTACGCGTTTGGGATTCCGTAATCAGAGGAATGTGAAAATATATATGATCAGGAACTTTTGTTTTTACAAAATCATTTACTTTATTAAAATTTGAAGTTGGAATAGGTTCTTTTAAGTTAGCTGCTACGTTTACAAAAAAGTTATTAAAAGTATTTGCAATATCTTGGTTATCAGTAATATCTATTCCATCTTTATGAATGTTTTTTATTAAATTACAGTTGTTTGTCTTTTTTGTAGACGCACCATGTTCTTTAAATATTTTCCAAACTGTTTTAGGGTCTGATTTTCCTTCCTCAATTTTTCTTTTATAAGATTCTTTTTTAGAATTATCTATCAATGTACAAATTTTATTTCTTGAAACTCTGTAGTTATCCATATCATTTTTAGCCTTAAATTTATCACGTTTTTTAATTTCATCTAAAATATCAGGTGTAAACCAATCTGGTTGTTTTATGTGTTTAACTCTGTGAAATCTAATTGGGACGTGATTATCTACAACACTTGAAAAATTAGATACCCAAGTGTGAAGTACTTCATTAGTATCAGTGTTGTTTAGATTACCCCAGGGGATTCTGATAAGATCTGATAAAAATGACTCCTCTGAAAATGACCTAAATGATCTGTATTTTATAAAATTATGTGAATTGATTTTTTCTTTATAATTTAACTTTTTTGTACATAGGATCGGATAATGATCGCTAATTCCTATTTTGGGCACGCTTACATTACATATATTTTGATCACAATTAGTATAAATGTGGTCTATTAAAGTTTTTGAAGTTGAACATTCACGCGTCGGCTGCTTAATTAACTGTTTTAATCCTAGTGATAAAATATAGCTAGACCATTCATCATTTATTTTGGAATTTAATAAATCTCGATTTATATCGCCTAAAATTATTATTTCTTTTTCTTCAAGTTGAACATTTTCTATATGAGTGTCAAATATTTCTTTCCATGCAACTTTAGATTCTGGATGCCTGTAAAGTGAACCAATTAAAAAAGATTTACATTTTGTTGGCATAATTTCTAACCAAATTATTTCTATATCATCTCCTTCTAAATCTATTCGTCGTATGCAATTTACGTTTTGTTTTACATATACTGCCAAACCTCCACCGCCATTGAATAAACGGTCGCGACGAAAAGGTACTTGATATCCATCTATATGAAATGTTTCAGTTTTATGGTTTTCATTGAATTTCGTTTCACTTATACCCATTATATCTATTTTGTTTTTCTTAGATGTTAGCATTAATTGTAATTCATCAAATTTAGAAGACAGTCCAGCTACGTTTAAATGACCGATGGTTAAACCTTTTTTATTATTTAATCCTAAATTAGTTAAATTTATGTGTTCCGAAATATTTAAGATAGTAGCGTTAGAGTTTTGAACGTCATTGTCATCGTTTATATTATATATACATGTATTCATATTATCATTTAAACAGCTTTTACTCTGGGAAAATAAGTCACAGTTACAGTTAGTTCCATTGCATGTGTCACAAATGTTTTGCAGAATTGCGAAATAATTTGCACTTTCTATGCCACAGGAAACGGCTTCTTTGCCGAATTCCTAATTCCAACATTTGTCAGATTTATGGCCAATCAGACCGCAATACCAGCACGTTATTGGTTGTTTGTGTCTACATTCGTGAGTCTGGTGGTTGCTTTCAAAACAATTTAAACATCGATCATCGTCCATTCTTGTACTGCCAGTTCGCCTAACATTTCGATTACCACGGTAGTTATTTGCCGCACGTGGTGGATATACACATTTCGTAAAGTCATAAACTATGTGAATGACTTCATTGATTGTTCCCAGAATCCGTTTGATCCCCGAATTTGACGGATGAATATGGTCAGTGAAATTATAGAAACGCATAATGAGTTGTCCGTTTCTATCGTAAAACGACCTTAAATTATCCACATATTCGATTCCATGATGTAATGTTAACCGTTCGATGATCATGTTGACAGCTGTAACGTCAACATCCCCGCGCGGTGCCAACTTTGAAAGAATAACTTTGATATTTGGATTTCGAGATTTAATTATGGCTATCAGTTGATCATACTGTTCTTCTAGAAGATCGTGATCCGCATTTCCAGAAATATCGTTTCCTCCGATGTAAATGAGAATGCATTCAAAGTTCATAATATCGAATAATTCAATATCTCTAAGTAATGTTTTCACAGTGGCTCCTGAAACAGAATGTTTGTGTACGTAGGAATGTAAACCCTTCATATTTATTCTGTTGAAAATTGAATCACCCATTAAAATAATATTTTTATTTGGTGATTGAGAGTGGTCTCGTGTAGGACTTCTGAATTGGTCGTGTCGTCTTGTAGGTGCGGTTTCATCACACACAGGCGGCAGGTCATGGTAACATGTTCCAGGGTCGGAGCTTGGTCTATTTATCACCACTTCAATTTTGCGTGCCTGATTGTGATTAGTGGCCATTTTCAAAGACGGTTTTTCCGCCGTTTGTATTTTCTGTGTCAATTTAACAGTTTTGCTTCCATTATTCTTTCGCTGAGTTGTGTTTTGCTGTTGGTTATTTTGCAAGCAGGTTTCGTTCCCTGTCAAGATCTGACTATAAGTTTTTGTTTTTTTTCCAAGTTCGGAGTTTTCACCTTCTGTCGTATCCGATATATTGCGAGCACATCCAATTTGAGGCATAGTAGCAGATTTCTCGATCAAAGAGTCTATTTTCAAGTTGCATTGTTCCACTTGACCCTGTAGGTTTAAACTCACTTGCTGCAACAAATGAATTTGACTTTTTATTTCCTTCAACAGCATTTGATTATGTAACCCTTGTTCATATGTTATGTCATTTCGTGTCAAATTTCCATCACATAGTCTTTTGTGTACAGGTGTCGATGTCTGATTTAGAGGCAGTTCTTTGTTTGTTTCATGAAACGAAAGTCCTTGGTCAGAGTTTGTTTTCGAGGTTACAGGTGTCGATACACCAGTCAGTAGCGATTGACTATTTTCAGGATACACATTACAATTGTGTGGCAAACTGATTAATGGCGAGGAGTTCAGAGATGTAAAGTCCTGTCTCGTTTTTGGAACCACCATACGTGATGTCGGAATAATTAATAACGACTGGCTAGCCTCTGAAGAGAAAGATTCGTCATGGATAGTAGCATCATCTTGTTGCTCATATTTGCTTTGAGATTGGGACATAGTGTAATTCAGCGTAGAATTGTCATCGGTAGTGGCATAACTGTTTTTACTGTTGCTGCTATGTCGCCAAAAGTTGAAAGATACGTCTTCGTCTATCTTTTCCATGATGTCAGTAGTAAACAATCTCAGTATTGTTGTGATCTTTAAATAGAACCAGGCATAAAGAGCCTTCTATGAATTCGTACATGACAAAAACATGACAGTGCGTTAGTGAAAACATGACAGTAAGATGGCGAAAAAGGTAACAGTACCATGGTGAAAACATTGCATTACGATAGTAAAAATATGATAGTACGATGGCATAAACATGACATAACCATGGTGAAAACATGACAGAACGTTGGTGAAAATATGACAGTACGATGGCGAAAACATTACGGTACGATGATGAAAACAACGACAGTACGATGGTGAAAACTTGATAGTATAGTGGTGAAAACGCGACAGTACGATGGTGAAAACATGACGGTACGATGATGAAAACAATGACAGTACGATAGCGAAATAATGACATTACAATGGTAAAAACGCGACAGTACTATCGTGAAAACAAGACAAAATGATTGGGAAAAGGCGCAGTCCCATGATGAAGAAAATACATTACGATGGTGAAACATAAAAGCAGGATGGTGAAAACATGACTGTACAATTGTGAAAACATGACAGTAAAATGGTGAAAAGGCGACAGTATGATTGTGAAAAAAGACAGTACGATGGCGAAAAGGCGACAGTTCTATGAAGAAAACATGACAGTACGATAAAACATGACAATACGATGGTGAAAACATGACAGTACGATGGTGAAAACATGACAGTACCATGATGGAAACATGACAGTTCAATTGTGAAAACATGTAATTACCATGACAAAAACCTGACAGTGCGTTAGTGAAAACATGACAGTAAGATGGCAAAAAAGGTAACAGTACCATGGTGAAAACATGGCATTACTATAGTGAAAATATGACAGTACGATGGCATAAACATGACATAACCATGGTGAAAACATGACAGAACGTTGGTGAAAACATGACAGTACGATGGCGAAAACATGACGGTACGATGATGAAAACAATGACAGTACGATGGTGAAAACTTGACAGTATAGCGGTGAAAACGCGACAGTACGATGGTGAAAACATGACGGTACGATGATGAAAACAATGACAGTACGATAGCGAAAAAATGACATTACAATGGTACAATGGTAAAAACGCGACAGTACTATGGTGAAAACAAGACAGAATGTATGTAATTAAAGTTGGTATGGCACTTTGTTTTATTGCAAAAGTCCCAATTTTATTATGTCTCTATTCTGTTTGCACTTAACTAAACATTCTTCGGCAAAAAAATTAAAAGTCATGTTCTTACATATTTTCGTGTCAATATTTTGAACACCGTTGTTCGTTGCAATGTGACGTACCATTGCTAAAGTTGAATGCTCTTTGGACATGATAATACTTATAATAATATTAATCATCATCATAAACATAATCATTAAATTATTATTGTTATCATTATTATTTCCATCGTTATCAGCAGATTCGTAATAGTTCTTGTCTTCAATATCATGTTCATTTTGTCATCACCGTTGTCATAATCCTTTTGATTGTTGTCGCAACCATTGACGACGTGGTCGTCTTTGTATTTATGTTTATCGTATATTCATGTCTATATGAATATAACAATGTCAAGATTAAGGTTATGTGTCTGGAACTCTACATTTTAACATCCATATAAAAACGAACACGTACAGACAGAAGAAACATACGCACGGACATATGGACCGATGAACGAACAAACACGCACGCATACATATAACGTCCTGCATTATCAAGTTGCTATTAATGACCTTCAATGATTAATGCTTTATGATATTGAGCTGTACATAAAGTAATTTAAAAAATTGTGTTGCACATCAAAACGCGTTCGTATAACAATTATAATAATGATGTTAATACTTCCATTAGCTGTGTCTGTGATAAGTTACACGTGTAACATACACATATATCAATATCAATGTTCATGCTTTTAGTCTGAAACTATGAAAAGGAGCATACACCACAAATTGACGCGATCAGACGGATGAAAACAGTTTTATCCTGTTATTGTTTCGGTTTAAAATCGACTTCTTTTTTGAAATTACAGACGGAAGGATTGAGTTCTCAATCAAATTCAAGTTCTTACATGTACAAGATATATTGTTTGATATTTACTTAGGTAGCGCCCATTCTAACAGTACCAGTATCAATGCTGTTGAATAAAGAGAAAACAAGTGCATATATAGAGGGAGATGAGTATAATGTACACGTATTGTTAAATAAAATTGTAGATGGTGCTTTTAAACTAAGTAGGGCTGATACAATATAGGGCATAACGAGTTCTGGTTATACACAGCTATAAACAGCTCGGGACTCGAACCCTCAACCCCCTGCTTGCAAGTCAGGTGCTTAACCACAATGAGCTACCTGAAGGGTTGGTATACTTCTGAAAGGGCAATCAACAAATCAACAAATCGATCCGATGACCCAAAACTATACAAATGTGCATTCATATTAACAATAACCTGTGTTAAATTAAACAGATAATAAAATATGTTACCTTTGACCATTCATATACATTTGACATTATGCAGTTGCAATGCGATCTGTATGAGACAAGAAATGGGGAAAAGGGTTTTGTTATCCATGCTTATTAGTCATTTGTTTCAGCTTTAGTCACTGTACTGTCAGCTTAGTCAAAAGCTAACATTATTATGATTGAATGTGTTGCCAGATATATATTTTTTCAGTCCAGAGCCTATTTTCATAAGTGTGGACTAGATTGACGCTAAAATCAGTCAATAGTAAAACCTTTGTTTTATTTTACCAGTTAAAACACTCAGTAACACCAGCTTGATGTCAGATATCACCCTTGTAATTGCAAAGCCCATTAGTGTCAACATC
The DNA here is from genome assembly GCF_026914265.1 of Mya arenaria. Taxonomy (NCBI): domain Eukaryota; kingdom Metazoa; phylum Mollusca; class Bivalvia; order Myida; family Myidae; genus Mya; species Mya arenaria. The sequence goes on from NC_069136.1 coordinate 37,700,196, forward strand.
AGATCAATATTTGTCTTGAAATCCGCAACAGTTGTTCAAGTGCCTATAACTGCTCATCAGCAGGTCATAAAACGAAGCTTCAAGATTGAAGGAAAATGTCTAGAAATTAAGAAATTTGCGGAGGGATATAATTAACCAATAAGCAACAATCCAGAATGTGATTTATCAATATGACTACTAAAATGTGAAATAAAATTGATTTTGACTGAACTGTTTAGGATACACAACTTTGATAGTCTGCTTAAATTTTGTTGAACTTTATCAGTTAATTGAAACTAATTCCCACAATATTTAGCTGAAATCAATAATGGATTATCTCGGAATATCTTTATAAAACATTTCTTTGGAAGATGTCATTGATGAAGAAACCAACACATTAGGAATATCCCTTGAGGAAATGGAAATCTCTTTAAATGCTCAGGTACTTTACATGTTTTACTCAAATATTCTTATATAAATAACTCTACTTATGTAAAGCAGTTACGTAACTTATGTCGTAAAGGCAGATTAAAAGCAATGTTTGCATTGAATACACCATGGAATTTATCTTAATGCTCAATTTAGATTAACATTATATTTTATAATGCTACGTAATTCCATTTACTAATATAACGATATTTGATCAAACTGTATTAAGTACATGAATATGTATGATGTATGCTTAACATAGTTAATGGTTTTTAAGACTATTATAATTATTATAATATTTGACCTTTCAGGATTTGTCAAAGCATATCTTTGAGTTTGATGATGAATTTATCTTCAGCCTAAAGGTAAACTGTTATTTATTTTTTTGTTATTTAATAAATGTATACTGCCAGTGACGTTTATAGTTTGTTTGAGTGATTTGGACTCTTAATGTGTGTATTTAGATCAACAATTTTGTTTACATTTTATACACAACTCAATGTCTGCCTACCTCTTCTGATTTCTTTATCAGATGGATGTCAAAAGTTGTATTGTTTCGGAGTATTCACTACCTGTTGTTATCTGTAGAAATCGAAAGGTCATACAGACTTTTACAAACTTTTATTTGTATGCAATAGAACGGAACGGGTGTTTTTTAGCTATAATGGCATTATTTCAACTTTAAAATATTTAATTGTTTACTGCGCAATTTACTTTCACTTTTGGTTTTAAGTGTCTGCAGTATGATTGTTGTTTAAGGGTCATTGCTTTTGAACTTTAATAAACACAATAAACAAATCAGTTACACTGACGTTCTCAGACTCGTCATTTTTATTTATTTAAGTAAATCAAAGTTTCAAAAATTACAAAAGAACTATTTCAGTATAAATTCAAGCACATATCGGCTTTTTATATTTCCAGCGCAGGAGTATGTTTTTGCAATTTGTATTTACTTTACGCATGCGATTTTCTTCGGTTAATCATATTCATTAGATTCGGCGCAAAGGCGCTATTTGATTATATGCGCATGGAATTCATGTTAATGGAATGCGCGTTATATTATTGTGATATTTTGTTCATTAATGCTCTATAGAGTTTTTATAATTCACCCAATATCGTGATTCAGAGGCATACTTGAAATTAAGAAATGGCTGAGTGTTTGATAATCAGAACTTTGAACGATTTGTTCCTGTTTTTCCTGCATTATACCCGGCTAATTGGGTGCCAGACTATTAAGGTCGTTGGTTTGAATCCCGGTAGGAAAATACGACTTTGATTTATACGGTCCCATAATAAAGGCGGTTGGCCTACTTGTTTATGACCCGGGACTCAGTCATTGAGAGGGATAATTGATATAATCGATGGACATTTTCAGTTCAATCGATGTAAAATAGAAAAAAGAAATACTTAGTATCATGAAGCTTTTGTAGTGAAATTCAAAAACACATGATTCAGAAATATTTAGCTAGTATTTATTAAACAAGTATTGCATTCTTGAAAGGGCAATACGAGGAGTATTCTCCCACGTTACAAGCATAACAAGGTGCAGTTATTTATGTTATGCTGTTGATATGTTTTCCTATTGCCCTCTCAGGAATGCAATATTTTTTAAAATGTAATTAAATGTGATTCTTCAATTCACAACGTGTATTACATTTACATTCATTAAATGTTATTTGCATGCATTTACTAAACGTGTAAAGGTATACTTTTTTCAATAATTAAGTATATATGCAAATTTATGAAACCATCATGTTGTTACTATTTATTTAGTTATACATTTTTTATAACTGATGTGACTCTTTAAAGGATGTAGGAGCTAATGTTTGCACAATCAAAGCATTCCAGAGATTGACTTTTACAAGTTACACAATAACAAAATGATTAACATAGGTTATCGGCCTCATGTATCTGATACATACGGTGGAACATAACTGCCGTCAGATAATCTGTTAACGTCTGCGACTTGTTCGTGTTAACCACTTAATTATGCGATAATTATCAAGCTATCTAGTTAATAGAAACTGTTCTCTGTAAGATAAATATCACAATACTAAAAACTGGCATCAAAGTGCTCGGAACTGCCACCTTTTTCCATTTTAGCTGCATAAACAGGTTATCTAGTTATGGTTAGCCAATTCCACTTAATTAGGAACATAATTACCTGCAGATAACATTCGTGTTACCACATATTTATAAATGCATTTTGGCATCTAGTAAGTGTTTATGAATTCCATTAAGTAAGTACATTCTAACTGGTTAACAAGATACGATTCATGTTACCAGTTAATGTTTTGATTATTCCATGGATCATTTTCAATGTGCCCAAGCAGTCCTACAGTTTATGCCAGGTTTCTGGATGTTGGTCCATTTTCGAAGCCTCACTTCACAGCTAGGTGTTTATTATGCATGTAATTGAGATAACCAATTTCTGTCAGCAGGGGCCCATTAACCACTCTTCCCTGGTCAGTTTTGGGGTCAGATGGATATTAATCAGAGAGCATCTTCAGTACGATTTCTGCACTAAAATTCACGATGACTATAGAAAAGCAATTTATATCATTTACTCTAGTTTTAAACTTTTTATGAAAATGAAAAAAAAAAAATCATTGATTCCATAGCAAAGAAATGAAACATTGAAGTAAATAAAAAAATATATTCAGTCTTATCGTTTGATTTAATTTCGAACGGAATAACTTTATACATGGGAGTTTTATTTATACTTTTCATTAAGATAACGTTAGCTGTCTACTTACTACAAAAGTATCAATATCAACCCTATTATAACCAATGAAATGTACAATTGAATGAAATGGATATTTAGGTTTTATAAAACATAATAATTTATGTATTACATGTATATCTAACAGTGTCAATAATGCAGTTATAATGAAGTTTGTTATATATGGTTATATTTAAAGAATATGTTTTTCGCAATTTTCACAACAAATGAAAATTAATACTTTCTTTTGCTGCATTTTTGGAACAAAAAAAGAATACTGCAAACTTGATACATTGCTATTTTTCACTTTAGGATGATTACGCGTAATTCAACCGTATTAATCATAGCAACATTATCCAATTGCTAACAGTCTGATAATTATAAAGTCTAAATTTTGTAAACTCTGAAGTCATCACTTGGATTGAGGTTCGTATGTTTTCAAGTGAAATACTTTTTTGATTAAATTATAATAACTCTGGTTTTACTAAGTGCAGTGGGAAACGAAACCCGAGATGCAAAACGTCCTTACCTAAATAACGCCCGAGGTTTCTGAACTTTAGGTAATATAATCGAGTTTTAAGTAACACAAGTTGGAATATTACCTACAGACGGAATCACAGACAGACGACGGACGACCAAGGGCAAATCTATATGCCCCCCCCCCCATTTTATGGGGGCATAAGATGTAATATTAAAAGAAATGTAATATTTTAACCATTTTCCAAAAAATAAGGTCATATATTGATGTACTTAGATATTCTTATTACTTATAACACAGCTTACAACTTATTTTTTTTGTAATCTGAGCACTATATTACCTTGATGTTGAAACTGAACTTTCATAGGTTTCTATTGATACATTGACATTGTGGTATTTGCTAAAATGCATTTCAAAAAAACATCATTGCCCACTTTTCATGTGAATTATATAAGCCCTCTTTATGTTTGTGTATCTTAGTTTATGTAACTTTCTAGAAAATTCATATCCTAAAATATAGCTTTTGAAACAGCGATTAAAATCTTCTTTACTGACACAGTTAAATCAACGTTTGTTTTCTTTGTAAGATTTCTCTTCTTAATTTGCATTGTTGTGTGAGAACATTCTTCATTAGAAGAGTGATTAAACATTATACACACTTCATGGAAGCTTTCCATATTATATATATATCATATGAGAAATGATCACAACAAAGCAATACTGTATCTTAAACCACTAAGTCCGGACTTTTGATATCATACCAGTATATTTGAACGTTATATGACTCCTTTTATTTTAATATAATATTTAAAATTATCCAACTTTTTCTGATCGTTTGCACTCCTGCATGCACAGTTGATGTAAATTTTTAATCACAGCAGTCACTGAACTTTTATTACATGTTTCTGTAAAACAATGTATGTAGAGCATTTTTCCAGAAATATATATTTTCTCCATATTCTTTTCTCTTTGCGAAAAAGCAAAAATATGTGTATATTAAAACATCTTATAATAGGGTAATAACTTATTAGTAGTGCGTTTTGATAAGGGAGATGGAATTCGACTCAAGTCGCACGAGGCGCTTACTGACTGAAATCAATATCTTAAAACATCAACAACAGTTGAATAAGACATTCCGGATCGACATGTTATTAATATATATATCAATGGTTTAAATCACTTAAAAGATACATGATTTCGTAATAAATGTTACATTCATGTCAAACTTGTTTTATGACGTCATTTAAACATTGCACAATGATACTTGATGGACGTCAGTATAGTGGATTTTGGACTACCGTATATAATAATAATAATAATAATAATAATAATAATAATAATAATAATAATAATAACTATGATATACAAAATTTATACAAAAGCATTCGGTAATAAAATTATTTTAATAATCAAGATAGCGAAAGTTGAAATACCAAGAAAAACCTCCTAACATAAAATGGCCCAAATCTCAAGACAAGAACAGCTATTACTCTCAAATTAATCAGACAAACAGCTCCCAGCAGGGAAAGGGTCAAGTGGTCAGTTTACAGTTATGTTAGATAAGTTCCACTGATAAGCCCGAGCATTAGCTTGATGCTCAGTAGCGGCATTAACTGTAGGATTGCAAGTGTTCATAACCTCGTGTATAGTGGTCAATAGGTTTATAAATATATGCCTTTGTGCGGTTAAACTGAAAACTAATTTTCTACAAGGGTTAGAATTTTAATATTTTAGTAAGTACCATTGGCATGTAGATTGCCGTTATCCTAAGGTAGTTGGCGAAAAATAAAAATTAGTCCATTGCGCTCTACAATTCAGAGAAATGGCCTCCCATTTACTCCTCATTTTGAGAAAAGGCTAATCAGTCCATGAAATCACCATGAAATTGTACCAGTCAATGAATTACCACTTAGTGTGCCATCCTGCTGGGCTGTTGAATGTGTGTATTCCCAGATGATCTTTGTTTTGACTGTTTTGACTGATACTGCAGTGTTAAGCTTGTGGTGAGTTTTTGCATGTATCAAAATGATCTTGAGAATGGGGTAAATATTTGCATACATAGAGAATTGGCCTACGCTAATTGATAAATTAAAAGTTAAAACTGAAATCACAATGTTTTCTTTACAGTTCTTGAAATTGATAAAGGGACATCTAAGTCATTTTTTTCGTATGATTTCTTTATCAGCCTAACTGGCGATAGCTTGTGTTCGGTCTTCAATTTTGTCATACGAGGTCGTATTTAAAATGAGTTGACTTGGGCGTGTGGGGATATTCATGACATTTAGTGATAGCTCTTATTATTAAAAATATATAATATCCCACAAATAGAGATCATTCTAAACTGTTTATGTAAGTATAATGGTATACAACAAAATTAATTCTTCAACTTAAAAGTTCAAGTTAACTGAATCATATGAAATTTAATGAACGACAAAAAAGTTAAAAATAAGATGTACAGCTCGTTTAAAACATGTGCATTGGAATTGAATACCAGCTGGGCAGTCAGGAGTATTTATAAGACTGTGGCTTATGTGTTGCTTCAGATCATTATCACAGAAATGTTGATAAGCAGTGACCCTCTGTAACCTCTATTAGAATGATAAGTTTGGAAGGCACAAACTCTTGACATTATATTTAATTTTGCACATAAAGAAGTAAAACTGGAAAAAAGTCATGATACAATACTAAAATGACGGTTTAATTCAGGAGTCCGATGAACCATTGGCTGTTGTTAGTCCAGAGGAACCCACACAGCCACTTCATACATCAACACCAAAGAAACCCATACATGTATGTATTCAACTGCCTGCAAAAATGGGAAAATTTGCTGCAGAAAAAATGTACTTTTTACAATTAAGTTACCCCATAAAGTCATGTATTATTTTTAAATAATAAAGAACAATAACAAATAGATCATATTTATGCACCGTGTTATATTTTCATTGCTTAAAAAAAAAACAGTTCATAGATATGTTATCAATTATAATTATTTTTCAGACAAGTAAAACAGGAAAAGGCAGACCAGTTCATATTTATGCACCGTGTTAAATTTTAATTGCTTGTAAAAAAAGTTCATAGATAATGTTTTATCAATTATAATTATTTTTCAGACAAGTAAAACAGGAAAAGGCAGACCAGTTGGGAGGTTATTAAAGCTTAAGAAAACAGGGGAAGTGCAACGTCTACAGCCATGTAGGAGATGATGTTTTCATAGCAATGTATCCCAGAGCCAGATCATCAGGGCTAGAGAAAAAGTATAGACGAAGGATTTCAACTGTAGAGTTGGAAAAGTTTGAAGAATCCCCGAATTGTTTTGGTTATGTTACCAAACCTTTCAAGATTTAGTTGGTAATATTCCCAGAAATATATTTAACTCTGTCAATAAATATGAGCTGGTTAAGCTCTGCGATTATGTTAAAGAATCAGTATGTATTCGTAATGTTATTCCAAATTATTATTATTATTATTATTAATTTAGTTCATCCTCTGATACTGCTGCCTTTACGTCAACATATTTGTGTCTTTAACCATAGCACTAACCATGTACAAGCATTTGATATCAAAAAACCTAAGTGTATGTGTTTAGACGATGTTCTGATGTATATGACTTATAAACGTCTGTTCTGTTCTTTTCTGTGTTTTTTTTAAATCATAATATGCGAAAGTCCACACTTGTATTTAAAATAATTATTGTCAAATTGTAAAATTGCAAGAGACATACCTGTAATACTGAAATAACATTCTAGTAGGTTTAAACAACCAGGAATATGTAATCTATGTCTTCTTATCAATCAACACTTATTAGAGTCAAACGTCATGGTCATAACTCATATTCGCCATTAAAATGTTGTCGTATTTACTTATTCCCTTCTAAGAGGACACATTTTATCTGCAAATATTTGTTATCATCTGAACACGATTGAACACTATGTCTACTATCCTCACACTTTGAATGGTCATACTCTTTAAACTGCCTAAAAGTCATCCAATGGCAATGACCAATCAGCTGTCATTTAAGTCCATGCATATTTCGATTGTTCAAATAATCCTGACAACATGGCGCTCAGGGGGTGGTGGGGATTAATATTTGACAAACATCTCTTGTTATAAAATGTTTATATTTTTATTGGAAATATTACCAAACATTTGCGAATATTGCATGTTTTAGAAATGTTTAGAACAATTTTAGTCATACTTTAGATTATTCTGGGAATATTACAAACATGCTGAAAAACCTGCTGTTAATTTAAATACTATGCAATGAAGATTTTGGTAATATTTCCAGAATGTTTCATGTCCTACAGCAGCCCACGTGGAGCTTTTTCTTTTGGATTATTTTATTTCAATTCATCTTTTGATATGCCCAAAAAAGTTTTGGTAATGTTTCCAAATATTTCAAGATAATATAATTGTATTCAGAATGAATTTGAGAACGATAACGGAAAATGTTCGTAATTCATTTTGGGAATATTACCAAATATTTGTGACAATTCTAGTTTAAGAATGATATAGAAAATCTCTCGGCATAATATGGATTATTTTGGGAATGTTCTCAAAAATGTTGAAAAGCCCCAGTTTTCAATACTATACTATGAACTGTTTGGTCCTACATAAACTATTTGTGGAGTTTTCAAAGGCTTTTTGTTGAATTAGTTTGTTTCAGTTCATCTGGTAATATTCTCAAATAATTTTGGTAATGTTACCAAATATCACGATCAAATTGGTAATATTCCCAGAAAACCTGGACATTTTATTCAGAATCCTAGCAGAAGATGTTCATCATTTATTTTGGGAATATTACCAAATATTTGTGACTTTTCATAGTTGAAGAATATTTTTGAAAATTTCTCGGCATAATATCGATAATTTTGGTAATGTTACCAAATATCACGATCAAATTGGTAATATTCCCAGAAAACCTGGACATTTTATTCAGAATCCTAGCAGAAGATGTTCATCATTTATTTTGGGAATATTACCAAATATTTGTGACTTTTCATAGTTGAAGAATATTTTTGAAAATTTCTCGGCATAATATCGATAGTTTTGGGAATGCTCCCAAAAATGTTAAAACCCCCACTATAACTTTAAATACTATACTTTGAAATGTTTGGTAATATTCCCGAAAGGTTTTGGTAATGTTACCAGAAATTTCAAGATTAACTTTGGTAATATTTCCAGAAAACCTGGACATTATTTCCAAGACGAATTTTAAAATGTTAGCCGAAAATGTTCATAATTCAGAAAAATAACCAAATATTTGTGACAACCCCTAGTTTTTATTAATTTTAGAAAACCTCTCAACATACTATGGATACTTTTGGGAATATTACCAGAAATGTTGAAAAACACACCATAACTCTTCGATACTATATTACAAAGTGTTTGGAAATATTTTCAAAATGTTTTGGTAATGTTACCAACTTTTCAAGATCAAATTGGAAATATTCCCAGAAAACATGAACATTATATTCAGAATCTTAGCAGAAAATGTTCATCACTTATTTTGGGAATATTACCAAATATTTGTGACTTTTCATCGTTGAAGAATATTTTAGAAAATCTCTCGGCATAGTATCGATTATTTTGGAAATGTTCCCACAAATGTTAGACCCCCACCATAACTCTTCAATACTATATTACAAAGTGTTTGGAAATATTTTAAAAAATATTTTGGTAATGATACCAAATTTTCAAGATCAAATTGGTAATGTTCCCAGAAAACCTGGACATTATATTCAGAATCTTAGCAGAAAATGTTCATCACTTTTTTTTGGGAATATTACCAAATATTTGTGACTTTTCATAGCTGAAAATATTTTAGAAAATCTCTCGGCATAGTATGGATCATTTTGGGAATGTTCCCACAAATATTGAAACCCCTACCACAACTTTCAATACTATACTACGAAGTGTTTGGAAATATTTTCAAAATGTTTTGGTAATGTTACCAAATTTTCAAGATCAAATTGGTAATATTCTCAGAAAACCTGGACATTAAATTCCGAATCCTAGCAGAAAATGTTTATCATTTTTTGGGGGAATATTACCAAATATTTGTTACTTTTCATAGTTGAAGAATATTTTAGAAAATCTCTCGGCATAGTACCGATTATTTTGGGAATGTTCCCACAAATGGTGAAACTCCCACCACAACTTTCAATACTATACTACAAAGTGTTTGGAATTATTTTCAAAATGTTTTGGTAATGTTACCAAATTTTCAAGATCAAATTGGTAATATTCCCAGAAAACCTGGACATTAAATTCAGAATCCTAGCAGAAAATGTTCATCATTTTTTTGGGAATATTACCAAATATTTGTGACTTTTCATAGTTGAAGAATATTTTAGAAAATATCTCGGCATAGTATCGGTTATTTTGGGAATGTTCCCACAAATGTTGAAACCCCCACCGCAACTTTCAATACTATACTACAAAGTGTTTGGAAATATTTTCAAAATGTTTTGGTAACGTTACCAAATTTTCAAGATCAAATTGGTAATATTCCCAGAAAACCTGGCATACTATGGATACTTTTGGGAATATTACCAGAAATGTTGAAAACCACACTATACCTCTTCAATACTATACTATGAAGTGTTTAGTAATATTTCCAAAGATATTTCTAATCCTACAGAAATGCTTTGAGGACATTACAAAGGGTTTCTGTTGAATACAAATGTTACCATGCTGAAAAGGGAAAGTTGCGTTTTCCCTTTTCATTTTGCGGATTGTTTAAGGCTTTTCAACTGAACTGAAGGGTTTAAACTTTTTTTTAATATAAAATTTCTATTAAGAAAATGGTTTTAAATTATTTACAGCAAAAAAAACGGGGCAAAATCTATAACTCATGCAGATTTTTTATATTTCAAATTGTGTACATCGGCATCAAAATTTCAATCAGTCATGTCCACAGGGAAGATTTAAATTTAAAATTCAGAGATAAAAAGATAAAGAAATACTGATAATTATTAGTCATAAGGAAGTCTTGTGACTTCAGATAAAGATATTTATCATTTTTCATAAAACCATAGTCTAGATCTGTATGTACTGAAAACTACTCACTTATTTTTTTTATTATTTATTGTCTGTGTTTTTTGTCCATGTGTTTTCAAAGTGATTATTAAGTATTATAAAGAAATGCACTTAAATCTATTCACAAAACATAATTACTTTTATGGTAAAATGAACAATTGATTTGAAATAAACTAATCAAAGAAACTGCTAATAACTCGGGCCAACTCCATCTTTACAATTTATCCACGTTTTGTCTTTTTGACAAGTTTGTGTGGTAAAAGTAACTTTTGAAGAAGTATTGAACAATCAAAAATATTTTGGCTTAACTTTATCCAAACCAACAACTTTCCCATAATTTTTTTTTTAATTGGCTGCAAGTTATTCAGAGAACAATTCCTTCCCTACATTTAACTGTCAAGCCAGACTATCTTCCATGGCCGTGAGTGAAAGATAGGTTCATCCCAACCCGAGTGTAGGGTTTACCAAGTTTCCGCAAAACACCCTACACTCCGGTTGGGATGCTAATACTTTTTACGTGCAGGTACTCTTTTTATCTTTGCCCACAGCCAAGAGAAGGATTTTCCAGCATGGTCAAATATTTGGATCTACTTATCTGATATTATGATGAGAGAGTGATTGATTTCCAGTTTTACCGGCCACAGAGTATTTCTTGTTCTGGTACTTAATAACAATATAGAGTTACACAATAAGTCTGTACTATGTTTAGGACATCAAGTTTGGTGATAACTGGTTATACATTAGCCAAATTTAAAATGCGGACAATAATAATACATTTTATGCCAATTCAATGGTCATAACTCTGGAGTGCCTGAGGCGACATGGCTGGTTATTTAACCTGGCAGAGATATTCTGTCCATACTTATTCTGACCAATTTTGGTGATGATTGGACAAAGGCTTCTAAAGTCATTGATTGGAGGAGATCCATTTTAGCTATTTCTATAATTAAAGGGCAATAACTCTCCAATGACTTACATGATATGACTGGTTAACAGACTTGTTCAATATACGATGTCCATGCACATTCTCACCAATTGGGAATGATTGGACAAAGGCTTCTAAAGTCATTGATACTGATTTTACATAATTTTTATAGTTAAAGGGCGATAACTCTTAAATGACTCAAGCAATATGGCTGGTTATCTAACTTGTCCAAGATATTATGTCCATACACATTCTTACCAAAGTTGGTGATGACAAATAGTTCTTAAGTTATTGATTGGACAATATACCAGACACCTACATTGTACATGGCAGCTCACTCGCTCTATGCCACATGTGAATCTATTAGACATCCTGTCCTTTGAACAAGCATAAACGAATGAAAACATTTATTTTCTGGCCAAACTTACTTCTGTCATGAGATATTGTGTTATGTGATAGAGACTCCTTTCCCGTCTGCTTGAGCACTGAGTATTTCCCGTTCTGAAGGTCGACAGTCAAGGTTAGCTTTGTTGGCCGGTTGCTTTTTAATTTCTTCACCTGAAAGATTATATGATGCAAGTTGTTATTTTCACACATGGCCATGGAATGATTTGTATGTGTCATAAACTGTTCTGAGGTAGTATGTAATGAAACTGTAGCAATACTAGTTTTGCTGTTGATAAAGGTTAAAAGTTGATGTATATTCCAATAAAACTATATTTCCTAGAAATGCTACAATGCAACAACACAAAGTTTTTAACTTGATGTGCATTTGGGACGTTTGTGCTCATTGGTGATTTATTTATAACTGAAGTTACTGAGCCATGACTGTTTTCCTATTTTCAATAACATTAACCTTGGCATTGACCCAATTAACCGAGAAAGCTGTCCCAAGGTATGACTCGACATCAGCTTGCTATAATACACCAAGTTCCATCCCAATACATCACTCCGTACTCAAACTATGGAGCAGACACTAATTTTCCATTTCAAGCAATAATGATTTTGACCTTGTCCCCACCAACCTTTTTAACAATGACCCTCCAAACCCCTAAATGCAATCACAGAGCATGTCTTCACATTGGCCTGCTATAAATTAAGTTATATCCCGTAAGTTATAAATTATATACCTCGAACTTGCTCTGTGGAATGTATGGCCGGTACTTCGACATTAGGAATGGCCCGCTCGTAAGTCCGTTACCCGCATACATCGGGTCCGTGTAATCCAGATATTCGTAGTCAGACGGAATGCTGGCTAGCTGGATTGTCTCCTGAGCCTGAGGGAAGAAATATGAAAACTATTATTTCACTGAGATTGAGGGAAGAAATATCAAAAGTATTATTTCACTGAGATTGAGGGAAGAAATATCAAATCTATTATTTTACTGAGCCTGATGGAAAACACATCAAACGTTTTTTCACATTTGTTAATCCAACATTAACATGTAAATCTCTTCATTGGTTTAACAGTTTATTTCAGGGTGTTTTGACAGCATGTCTATGACGTTATATATGTAGGTCAAAGTAATGTTTTTATTGAAGGTTCAATTACTGGAACAAAATGGGTGACACGATGTCAATCTCACACCCGGATGATCTGTACCATTGGTACAAATTTGTTATACAGTAAAATTGGGTCATTCGAACAGGCGGTCGTTCGTCAACCGGCAGTCCCTCCAGGTCGGAGCTTGGTCCCGAACATGTTTCCTTCTATTTTCATATAAAGTCGAGGAGTCGAGCACTATAGCCAGTCCCAAATACACAAATCATGCACAAAACCTTATGGCTCCCTCGAGATTATAATTTCACACTTATTCTGAATGCGTGTTCCAAAATAAACAAACAAGGTGTTTTCGCAAGTTTTTGAAATGACAGTTAAAAGAAAATTTGATAAGGTGTGAAAAACCATTAATCACCGTTTACGTATGACCGATGATAGTTGATAAGGGCATTTGAGAAGATAATTATGATTTTGAACAGTTTTGCGAGACAGGCAAGATACGCCAATCATCAATCCTTGATTTTGCGAAACTTAAATCTGACTTATGCCATAATATGTACTGTCATATTTAAATGTTGCTTGTTTAGAAGATGTGCTTTTTGTAAATATAAACATAACTATTTATTCATTTATAAATGTTTTTTTCTGTTACATTCAGCATACGACAGCCTTTGAACATATGAGCGATTTCCGACAGCCTTTGAACATATGAGCGATTTCCACAACATGATAGGTGTCGTAATAAACAGTCAGTTTGACGACTTCAAAATTAAAATACACTTAACAGACTGGAAAATAGAAACTCGGGTCGTTCGAAACATCGGTTCCCTCGAGGTTTCAGCTCAGACCCCGGCGTCATGGAGCGATCACAGGTTTACTGTATTTGCCTCTGTCTGAAGACTGAGCATCTAGTTCAATTAACCAGACAAAACATGAGACATGATGTCAATTTCACACCCAGATGTTCTGTACAATTATTACAAATTTGATATATTCACCTCTGTCTGAAGACTGAGTATCTTGCTGCGTACACGGGACATCTGTTCCAGCAGATTAGGGAGCCCTGGGCCACATGGCTGGAAATACACATAGACAAATGCTGTTCTTATAAATCAATAAACTTATTTTGTTTTTAGATAAATTATATAAGTGACAAAACCCAAGAACCTTATGACTAGTGAAAACAGGTAAAATTATATAGTTGCAACTACTGGTTGCAAATTAACTAAGCAAAGCGCGCTCATCAATTAGTGAAATAAATTACGAACGTAATGCCATTCTGCAACAAAGAATCAGTATATTTGTAATGCTTCAATGGTGGCTCTGGATCGTCACGATTAGATTGGTCGGTTGAATTGAAATCAATGCAAACTGTACATGTTTGGAAACTTTGCGGGGGTATTAGCTTGTCTCTTCAGGAGTTAGTTCCATGTGATATATTAAAGAATACACCAAATTACTGATGGCAGTCGATTATTTTTCTTTGATGTGTGAAATAGATTTACAGGCCATAGATGTTGCACTTGGTTTGAAATTTGCTTCATGGTTTTGAGCAGAGCAAAAGCGCCAATCATTCAATGCTTCAACACCTTTAAATGCTAAGTTTATTAACAATCAGTATTATATGTCTTACTGCATTTATTTTATTTTATTTTAAAATAAACATACCTGCAAAGCTTACGGATTTAATCAGACTGAAACCAAATTGCTACACACATAGAGTCTCCATATAATACTTCTCTTTTCTTTTTTTATGGAATGCCTACCCTGTGCCTGTGGTCAAGTGTTGAGTTTTTTCGGTTTTCAACTTTCAACAGCTCATGGAGAACCTCTATATTCCGCATGTATGTGTCCAGCTCCCTGTAGGATTAAAGACAATATTTAATTTTTGGCATTATATGCAGATAATTTCTTTTTCCATATCCAACAATTAAATATACGGCATTCTGTCTTCAAATATCGATATCATATCATGCTACTGTTGTTGACTGAACCCCATCATGCTTAGAGCTGTGTGTTGATTGTTGCTTTTTGCACACTGATGTTAATATAAGTCTTATAATGATGTTTATAAAATAAATAAAAAACAGATTTTATTGAGGAATGGACTGTATTTCCTAAAGAAACCGTTCTGAAATAATTAAAAAATTGAGTGGTATTTAAATTATGTAACGTGAAAATGAGCTTGATTTTTGACTTTATTTATGTGGATTTGAATTTCCAAGGAAAATTACTAAAACCTAGTTTAGTTCAATTGGTTAAAATTAAAAACTGTGTGGTACAAAATGGAACCAATCCAAGAAGTTCTATGGTATAGCAATATACATGTAGTAATAATACAATAGGACATTTTGCTGACATATTACGTCTTGTTCAACCGATATGTAATTATACACAGAGCTCTATATGAAACAGGACGTCAGAATAGCGCCCTACCATAATATCCTCTATGCAGTGCTTCAGCCAGGATTTGAAAAGGGCAGGGTAGAGTTTTGAAAAGGGCAAGCTACGTAAGCCGTGTAGGTAGCAGCAAATGTGGGTTGGTGTAGGAGGGGGCCACCCCTCCAACAATGGCGGTTTGGGGGGGGGGGGGGGGGGGGGCTCCCCCTAGAGATGTTTGGTTTTCATACCCAAATTAATGCATTTTCCTTCTTATCCCAGCTTTAACAAAATGTTGTTGCTTTTTTCAAATTCAGAATTGTGTCTAAATATCAAAATTAAAAAGTTTTTTTTTTGGGGGGGGGGGGGGGGTAGTGTAAGTGTACTTGTCTGGAGTCTCCTTTTGTGCAATGTCACATTGTTCTCCTAAAAAGCATCTAAAATGCAGAAAAAACAAGACAGTTTGAATCAATCATAATGGCATAAATACACAAAAACAAATATGCAGAGGGCGAATCTTAGTTTGGGATGATTGGGAATGGGTACGAATGTTACATTTAGCCTAGCTGTTATTTAATTGTCTTTGGTTAATTCATGTTTTATGTGCTGAAATTTTAGAACCAAATGACATTTAAAATCACTGCCCTTGCTGAAAAATCACTAATTCAAAAAAGAATATTAAGAAAAAAAGTCCAAAAATAGTCTTGCCAAATCTTCCATTTTCTGACATGATCATAGGCATGATAGGTAAATGCTATTTAAAGCTATATAAAGCATTCAACTATTTGTGTTGACTACACAGGAAATGTCATCATGAACATTTCACAAATAAACTATCAAAACATTTTTTAATAAGTGATGCATTTGAATGAATCAGTGCCACCTTGCCAATGTTTATAAATCTGCAATAACCGTCCGCTTCAAAGCAACAATGTTTAAAATGCGGTGCCTGGATTGTACGATACAATTGACAATTATTTTCATAGGCTTATACCTTTTTCACCATCTGTCGCATTTCATTAACTTTCATCATTTAATGAGTGTGTTTTATATGTACATTCTTTATGGCTGATGCTCAATAGCTCCGCCTACTGGCCATGTTTCACTTATTGGCTGTAACGCTACCCAATTATTGGATAGGAGATGACTGATTATGAAAACACAGGTCATCTGCCCATAACACAAATACATGATAAGCTGTCACATGACAATATAACATGGGAAGATGAAATGGCAGCATGTCCCATTTATGGCAGTCAAAGGGGCAGCATGATGTTGGCATGTGCTCAAAACATCCATTTTTTATCTGGTCACATGCCCAAAAAGATCTAAGTTGGTAGTTAAGGTTTTTTTTACTTTTTTTATAAGTCATATAAAATTACTGTCAAAGGCCATTTTTCATTGTCATTTGGAACAAAGAACTAATGTACCGTTTGGTGCTGAATTAAATCTAGTTGTGAAATCAGCAAAGTAGTCATTATTTTGGACGAAAAATTTCAGATACTGCTTTTGGGGGTGGGGGGTGGGCAATTAAAAAAATACATGGAAAATAAATAGTGTCGGCTGCGCATGGAGACCAGACACAAACTTTTAAAAATTTTTAAGGCCTAATCAATAGTCTCATTATGATTGGAATTATCTGATTTTCATAGTCAACTGTAATTAACCAGATATGGACATTGAAAGGTTTTGTCTTTAAATCTAATATTATAGAGTAAAACTAACCTTCTAAGCCCACTAGCGGTTGAGTCAAGCAGTTTTTCAAACTCTTGTAGTTCTGAATCACCAGCGTTGAGGGCCGTAGAGTCCTTCTGGCTGCCAATGTCCACATAATCCTTTAGCGCCTTCTTGAACACACTGTCACACCTGCAGTAACAAGGATTTTCACCATTAAATTATACCATACATATTAAAATTTAAATACTAAGGCCACTCCTTTTTTATTTTTTGGTTTACAAGAATTTTTGGAAAAAATGTCCACCGGGTGGTCGAAAAAAAAAAAAAAAAAAAAAGGAAAAAAGTCACAAAACATACTCTTAAAGGGTGAAAATCAGAGAACAACATAAAAACATTGAAAATTTATATCATTTACTTGACATTTTAAATTTTCAAACTGCTATCAATGCATGTTTTAATACACTCAAAGTTTCAAAGTTCTAATTAAACACACAGTTTAAATCTTACATACTGTGCATATAAAGCATCAATGAAATTGACTATAAAACATGTTTACATGTATAAACTACACTTTTTATCAAAGATGCAGGACATTTGTTTAGCTTTAAGCTTAAGCGTTATGCTAAAGCAAAAGTGAATGCAGAACACTTAAAAACTGACCAATATTAAATTGGAAAAAAGGGAAGGCAAATTTTACGCTTTAAAATACACAAGAATTGCACTGTATTAAGACAATACATTACATTTTCTAAGCATTGTTTCAGTTATTTCAATATTGGAAAATGTCAATAAAGTGAAATAATTTCCAATTTTGTAAATAAGGAAGTAATATTGTATGAAGACATAAAAAATTGTGCTTTTATATTGTGCAAACAATTCCTGAAAAACTAAAAACCAAACTAGACCTAGATTTGAGTTTTAATAACCTTTACCATGCGGGGTCCTAGTTGTGTGTAACCCAATCCATGCTAAGTCTGGATATTTTCGGACCGGGATATTTACCATGCGATGTTCAGCAAATCCATTTCAAATTCAAATCTTGCAGCAAATTACCACATCAGTACATAAAAATCACATAGCAAAATAATAAATCTAGCATGTGACTTAACTTAATGTACCAATGATAGTAACAACAATCACGTGACAGTTATTGTTTGTGTCGGCTGTTAAATTTGCCAATGTATTTTGCTATTGTTATTTTAACAACTCCTGCATATTTAACTTAATTATTTCATACAAAGAATGACTGCTATCGTCAATTTCGCCATTGTCAACGGCGCTGCCATAACATTTGACTGGCTCACATGTTATTATTATAAATCGGCGAATACGGCTACGGAACAACAAACCAGTCGAGATCTACTGCATTCGTACTCTTATCTGTTCGTTTTTCTTTCGTTTTGCACCAAAATCAATACGGTCGGGAAAATAATCTTGAAAAAAAAAAGTGAAATTCATTTTTTATTTTTTTTGTACTTTTCGGAAAACTAGACCTGCCGGTTTTGTAAACCAATTTATATAAAAGTAGTGGCCTAAGAATCATTACAAAACTCTTGTTCCTGTATTTTCCCATACTTTTGATATTATAAGAACTTTTTGAAATCTGTAAAATATTTATTGAAAACCTATAAATAAATGTCCACCTTAATTGAATCAGCTTTTATATGTAAAATGAAAAAACATGCAGAAAAATATGTATATGGAGGTCAACTTAATCTGTTTATACTCAAGAAATAAGTCAAGAAATTTTCCACTTAAGTTGCTTTGGGCCCAGGGGCTGTATTCGATTACTAACATAGATTTCACTTAATGTTAAGATTAGGACTGTCAACTTGAAAAAATGTACTGAATGCAATCTGTGAGGTGTGTCTTAGGACAAGGATAATAATTATATTGAATACAGCCCAACGGCCTATATTCACAAACATCTTGAGTCTGAGTTTGAGACTAAGGCTCAGAAAACTGAGTTCTTAAATGTTCCTAAATATCTATGCTTTGACTAATTTTGACCAAAGATGTGTGCCTGATTCAAGAACAGATTATTTATAACCAATAAAGCATTTTTAACCATATTTACTCCTGTAACAGAGTTTTAACAACAAAATTAATATTTTCTGTGCCTGAGTCTCAAACTTAGACTAGGATATTAGTGAATAAGAGTCCAGTGCTCTCGCTTTAATTCCAGGGAAAGCTTTCACAGCCCTTTACCTGTGAAATATCATGCAAATGGGGGAATTTCATTTCACATATACATTTGTTACCTAGTCAAGTCAAGCTTATTGAAGTTTCTCTGCAAGTCTATTTTTTCTGCCTCATTGTTTTTCTTCTTGTCCGTAGGTGTAGCAGGTGGACTCTGTACCGGTGGAGGATGCTCAAAATCGTCGTCATCGTCTTCCTCATCATCATCGTCATCATCATCATCTAGACAGAGAGAACCATTTTAAGTGCTCACTTCAGACTGTTGTTCTTCTTGATGAAGACAGTATTTTTACACAACCTCTGAATAGATACACTAATCTGGCTCCTAACACTAGACTTTCAATAAATCAATCGTCAGATACCCCCGATACACACTACGCTATTCTTCGATGTGTACTGTGGGAAATTTGGCTAGGAAATTTTGTAATCATGAATAATTAATGAGGCAGTTTCATTGGTTCCTCAAAGTACCAGATGCTTTGCAGTTGAAAAATATTATGGCTATTGCCGGAGTGGAACCGGGTCCGCCTTCTCAGTACAATAATATTTGGCAGTAGTCGAGACCTCACAGCCACAGTGACTACTAGCACTGTGATGTTAATGAAAAATATTTGAATGTTACATGCGATTTGTCTCTCCTGCTTCATGCATATTCATTAAACGAGATTTTGTAAGTCCACTGTCCCAGGGTTTATTTGAAGTGTAATGGAGGAAAGTACTGTGGTTGCAGATGATGATTAAATCTGGCTACTAGTACTATCCTACAGTACCCTTACTCTTATCTGGCTACTAACACGATACTTACACCAAATGAGGTTAGCACTGACCTGTGAGTTCTCCATCATCATTAGATCCCTCCGGAGCTACAGGGTGCACGAGGCCACATGCCAGGCCATTGTTTTCCTTCTTCTTGATGTAGTCAGCAATCAGCTCTGTGAGATCATTGTAGCCGCGCTGTATTGTGCCAGACTCAGACTGCAAAAGAGATTAAAATGACAACATTAAAGAAACAGGACACTGGATTTTTATCAAATAAATGTAAAACGAGTAAGAATATTTCAAGTTGAGCTTAAAGATCAGTCTTTGCAATACATTTCCTGGCATCAATGACAACAGTGAAAAAGCACCCATACTGTATCACAACAGTGAAAAAGCACCTATACTGTATCACAACAGTGAAAAAGCACCTATAATGTACCACAACAGTGAAAAAGCACCTATACTGTATCACAACAGTGAAAAAGCACCCATACTGTATCACAACAGTGAAAAAGCACCCATACTGCATAACAACAGTGAAAAAGCACCCATACTGCACCACAACAGTGAAAAAGCACCAGTACTGCATCACAACAGTGAAATAGCACCAGTACTGCATCACAACAGTGAAATAGCACCAGTACTGCATCACAACAGTGAAATAGCACCAGTACTGCATCACAACAGTGAAATAGCACCAGTACTGCATCCCAACAGTGGAATAGCACCAGTACTGCATCCCAACAGTGGAATAGCACCAGTACTGCATCCCAACAGTGGAATAGCACCAGTACTGCATCACAACAGTGAAATAGCATCAGTACTGCATCACAACAGTGAAATAGCACCAGTACTGCATCACAACAGTGAAATAGCACCAGTACTGCATCACAACAGTGAAATAGCACCAGTACTGCATCACAACAGTGAAATAGCACCAGTACTGCATCACAACAGTGAAATAGCACCAGTACTGCATCACAACAGTGAAATAGCATCAGTACTGCATAACAACAGTGAAATAGCACCAGTACTGCATCACAACAGTGAAATAGCACCAGTACTGCATCATAACAGTGGTATAGCACCAGTACTGCATCACAACAGTGGAATAGCACCAGTACTGCATCACAACAGTGAAATAGCATCAGTACTGCATCACAACAGTGAAATAGCACAAGTACTGCATCACAACAGTGAAATAGCACCAGTACTGCATCACAACAGTGGAAAAGCACCAGTACTGCATCACAACAGTGGAATAGCACCAGTACTGCATCACAACAGTGGAATAGCACCAGTACTGCATCACAACAGTGGAATAGCACCAGTACTGCATCACAACAGTGGAATAGCACCAGTACTGCATCACAACAGTGGAATAGCACCAGTACTGCATCACAACAGTGAAATAGCACCAGTACTGCATCACAACAGTGAATAGCACCAGTACTGCATCACAACAGTGAAATAGCACCAGTACTGCATCACAACAGTGAAATAGCACCAGTACTGCATCACAACAGTGAAATAGCACCAGTACTGCATCACAACAGTGAAATAGCACCAGTACTGCATCAAAACAGTGAAATAGCACCAGTACTGCATCACAACAGTGAAATAGCACCAGTACTGCATCACAACAGTGAAATAGCACCAGTACTGCATCACAACAGTGAAATAGCACAAGTACTGCATCACAACAGTGAAATAGCACAAGTACTGCATAACACCAGTGAAATAGCACCAGTACTGCACAACACCAGTGAAATAGCACCAGTACTGCATCACAACAGTGAATAGCACCAGTACCGCATAACACCAGAGAAATAGCACCAGTACCGCATAACAACAGTGCATAACAACAGTGAAATAGCACCAGTGCTGCATCACAACAGTGAAAAAGCACAAGTACTGCATCACAACAGTGAAATAGCACCAGTACTGCATAACAACAGTGAAATAGCACCAGTACTGCATCACAACAGTGAAATAGCACCAGTACTGCATCACAACAGTGAAATAGCACCAGTACTGCATAACAACAGTGAAATAACACCAGTACTGCATCACAACAGTGAAATAGCACAAGGTTTGCATCACAACAGTGAAATAGCAATAATACTGCATCACAACAGTGAAATAGCACCAGTACTGCATCACAACAGTGAAATAACATCAATTTTGCATCATAATATTCATATAGCACCAATACTGCCTCAAAAATTTAAAAGATATTTGACTCAAAATTAGACAATAAGCTATTCAAAATGAAATGATCACAAATGCAGAGCAGTTATATATTTTTTTTAAATATGTTGAACCAATATTCCAACCTGAACATGCAGTTTCCCATCTGGTCCTGGCAGAATTCTGTACTGGTGAACCTCAGAGTTTAGCCTGCAAATACAAAAACAATACACAATTCATAGGGTTCTAGCTTAGGAGTCAGAGAAAGGTGCTGCACCCTGTCCTTTTGGTATTACTGTTCTGCCGTACTGGAGTCGATCATATGCACCCTTCTGCCTTCTGAGAGTTGAATGCTGTCAATAATTAAATATTTCTTTGTTTTGTACTAAAGATAATCATAAGATTATAAAATATAAAAATATGACTTTATATAATTATGGTAGTTGAATCTTAAACAACCTGCATTAAACACATTTTTAACATTTTTGGTAAACTTTATAATACTTTTGTTCTTCACCTGATACAATATGCCCTCTATGACTTCACATCAAATGTTATAATATGAATTATATAGAAAAATATATCATGATATAATTTCATTATGAGGAAGTCACTTATTATAAACAATAATTTTCACAGAGTCTGATCAGCATTATCAGAGTTATCTTACTGCAAGTTAGCTCAGTGGCTGAGGATAAGCTCAGGAGTAGAGGCTTCGCCCAAACATAGCAGTTAAGCACAGTAGAAGAGGGTCAACTCAGTAGAAGAGGGTTAGCACAGTAGAAGAGGGTTAGCTCAGTAGTAGAGTGTTAGCTCAGTAGTAGAGTGTTACCTCGGTAGTAGAGTGTTAGCTCAGTAGTAGAGGGTTAGCTCAAGAGTGTTAGCTCAGTAGTAGAGTGTAAGCTTAGTAGTATAGGTCTAACTCATTTGTAGAGTGTTAGCACAATAGTAGAGAGTTAGCTCAGTAGAAGAGGGTTAGCTCAGTAGTAGAGTGTTAGCTCAGTAGTAGAGTGTTAGGTAAGTAGTAGAGGGTAAGCTCAGTAGAAGAGTGTTAGCTCAGTAGAAAAGGGTTAGCTCAGTAGTAGAGTGTTAGCTCAGTAGAAAAGGGTTAGCTAAGTAGTAGAGTGTTCACTCAGTAGAAAAGGGTTAGCTCAGTAGTAGAGGGTTAGCTCTTTAGAAGAGGGTTAGCTCAGTAGCAGATGGTTAGCTCTTTAGAAGAGGGTTAGCTCAGTAGAAGAGGGTTAGCTCAGTGGTAGAGGGTTAGCTCTTTAGAAGAGGGTTAGCTCAGTAGAAGAGGGTTAGCTCAGTAGTAAAGGGTTAGCTCTTTAGAAGAGGGTTCACTCAGTAGTAGAAGGTTAGCTCAGTAAAAGAGTGTTAGCTCAGTAGAAGAGTGTTAGCTCAGTAGAAGAGTGTTAGTAGAAGAGTGTTAGCTCAGTAGAAGAGGGTTAGCTCAGTAGAAGAGTGTTGGCTCAGGAGTAGCAGAATGAGCTCAGTAAAAGAGGGTTAGCTAGGTTGGAGAGGGTTTGCTCGGTAGTGGAGGGTAAGCTCTGTTTTGTGCTCAGTATAAGAGGAATAACTCAGTAAAAGAGGGTTAGCTCAGTAGTGGAGCATAATCTCTGTTTTCAATTTGGAGAGATAGCTCAGTAGTGGTGGGTAAATTGAGAAGTGAATGGTTAACTCAGAAGTATAGCACCTGTGACAAAATTATCTCATGAATGAAAATTAAGTATGAGCTATAAAATCTACCTCATACAAATAAAAACACTATCCTATTGCGTATGAGCCACCCAGCTCTTTGATATCAACATGCTTAGCATGGCAGACACAATTAATTACATTTTTCTCTGCAAAAACATGCTAAACAGAGTGTGTTTTTTTATTAAAACAGGTGTTTTGTGTAACTCTAATTTTTGCCAATTTACTGAATATATTTTCTTAGGTGTGTATGTATAGGTATGACATTAATTAATGTTGTTTTAAGAAGTTCTTTGAGAAACGCAATTGAGGAAGGACTTCATTTGCTACTAGAGGTTACGGGTACGTAAGGTAGTTAATTTATTTGGCCAGTATATCATGGGCTTCCGACAAATGAGAGTGTAAGACTTGATAGGTTGTGGAGCATAGTGCACGTCTACAGAATGGGACCCTAGTTAGAGCTACCCCCCCCCCCCCCCCCCCGGTTCTTTAAAGCTGCACTCTCACAGATTGAGCGTTATGACAACTTTTTTTTTTTTTGTAGTGGACTGACCCAATTTGTTCGAAAATGCATATAAACCAGTCATTTAAGACTTTAACTGACAAAAAATTAGATCGCAGATTGAAGTTCAAAAGATGATGACTTATGCATTTTTCTTAAACCGTTAGTAACGTTTGGAACGAAAATGATCTTTTATCAGCAGTCTTTTATCACTGATTTGCAGATAAAAAAATTGCTCATTCCCCGACAAAAAATAAAAAGGTTGTAAACACGGTAAATTTGTGAGAGTGCCACTTTAAAATAAGGACCCATATCTAAGTTCACCACCTTAAGACTCAGCTTTTGAACAAATGCAACAGCGTCTTTTTACACTACACAAGTATACCAACATTAAAACAAATGATATAATCCAAATAATGGCCAGCCAAATTGTTGCATACAGTTTTTTTCCACCGGGGCAACTCTGAATAACTTCTGGCAAATGCTTAATGATAAAATAGCAACTCTCAGATCAGAGTCGCCATTTTTTTACTCTGAGCCTGGTTCAATTGTTTAGAAAGCCATCGACATGTGAGAGGCATGTTAGAGAATGGCTTAATTTCACAAGTTTTGCACTATAAAATCACCCAGTTACAAAGGCTTTAATAACCATACTTTTTTCTACTTTTTATAAACGCTGTTTCATAACATCGCTGATTACATTTGGAAAACCAAAAGTATAATGAGAGAGGAACAGAGGATGGCAATTTCTATTTTTTATGATTATCACCTTTGGCAGTGAAAGTTCAACTATTATGAATATAATTCAGAAAAAAATATATATCTGGAGGTTATTAATTATCAGATTGGATGATGGCTGGTTAGAATTTTCATCTAAAAAACTGTTCCATCTCGATTAAAACATTAATCACCTCTGGCAGTGATAGTTAAAACACCTGGATTAAGAGAAGAGAGGGGGGGGGGGGAGGGGGTGCAAACTCAATGAGTTACTTTTTTCCTCTTCAACTTAGCTTCCTCTTTCATACATTATCTGAGAAGAATATTTCTTTTACAGTTTTGATCCTATTCATTATAAAACTTTAAGCTTTACATGTTTTTCGTTTACCAAAATGAACTAATTACAGTTTATTTTACAATTAAAAAATATATTATTGTCCTGATCATGTAGTTGATTTTCTTAAAATTCTCAGGACTTTTTAAATGAGAAATTTTGCATAAGTTATACTAAAACAAAAATAGTGAGATAAGCTTGAACCTGTTATAAGGGACTTGAGAAATTGGGGCAAGGGAGGTGAGGGGTTGGAGAGTGATGGTTGGGTACATTTAGCTCAAATTGCACTTTTTTTTCCTCTACAACTAATCTTCCTCTTTGATACATACACAGATAAGATATGTTTCACAGTTAAGAAAGGAGAGAGTGCGAAGGCAGGGATTTGGTTTGGGTGGGGGCGGTTAAGTTATGGGGTGGGGGAGGTTAGGTGATGGGGAGGGGGGAAAAGTCGATCAGCTGCATAAAAAATTCATTTTTTACCTCTTCAACAACAATCTTATCCTCTGTTTTGATACATTCACAGATCAGGTATATTTCATACTCAGGAGAAGAGAGTAATAGTCACCCTTGGGGTGTGATGTCATAGGGGGGGGGGGGGTGCAGGGACTCTACCGGTTTTCGTCTTTATCTTAGCTTCGTCTTTGGTACGATCACAGATAAGATTGTTTACAGTCACAGTCATGCGGAAGATTTACAAGCAAAGTCATTGTGTTTCAGCCTGTCACGAAATCCGAACTGACAAAGCAAAAAAGTGTATGATATTATTTGAATATTAAGTGAAATTCATGTCAAAGTTAATAATTTTCCTCAAAAGGGTAACCATGGTTCCAATTACTGAAATATGATATTTTCTTACACTATTAAGAAAAATATCTTTCATTAATTCCATACTGCTGATATCTGAGTAACAATCACAGATTAAACATTAATAACATCCGGAAGTTCTCGACCTTAACAATTAAAGATTATATCAATGGCCAATTAAATGTAACTGTATGTGGTACAGTAAACTTAAAATTGGGAAAACCTGCGACATACACTTTTCAGCCTCCCTTATCTAAGGTGCTAAGGGTATCAGTTTAGGAGCGGGAGGTCGAAGGTAAGAGCCCACAATTAAATGATCAATCTAATGATACTATGTAACAGTAAACTTTGTGTAAAATTGGGAAAACCCGCAACATACACTATTCCACCTCCCTGGCCTTTGATGCTTAGGGTATCAGCCTAGGAGCAGGAGGTCGAAGGTCTGGGCCCAAATGGTAATTTACATTTAACTGTGTAACATTAAACTTAAAATTGGGAAAACCTGGAACATACACTATCCAGCCTCCCGCTGGCCTTAGGTACTTTTCTAAGGGTTACATACTCCTAGGAGCAGGAGGTTAAAGCTTGGATCCCACAATTAAATGGCCAATTAAAAGTAACCGTGTAACAGTAAACTTAGTTCAAAATTGGGAAAACCTGCGACATACACTATTCAGCCTCCCTGGCCTTAGTTGCTTAGGGTATCAGCCTAGGAGCGGGAGGTTGAAGGTTGGAGCCCATAATAAAATGGTCAATTAAATATTTTATGTGAATTTTTTGAATATATTTGAGGATATTTATTATATGCTTTCTGGTGGTTAATAGAGATTAATCTGATATTTTTTACTGTTTTGAATTTTAAGCCATCTTTTGATTCCAAATCAAATGTCAGTGGGCAATAAGAGCTAGGACACAATATCAACGTCATTTCTGAAATGACATTATGTACCACGATTTTTTTTTTTAAATTATAATTTAATTCCAATTTAAGGCATATGATAAAAAAGACAAGGCAGTCCAAAGGACATCTATATCCTCTGCCATTGTTTTAAAGTATATTTTGTTTTTCTCGCAACCTGAGTGGTATGTTGAATCTGACCAAAATTGTACACAACCACTGGTCAAGAGTGGGAATATAGGAAATACAAGTTGTTTGATCAGTTACCTAAATATTAATGCATCATTAATGCATAATTAAGTTATAGCGCAGAAACGAGCAATTGCACTCTGACCTTTAAATGTCTCGTATGACCTTGACCTTTGAGGTATGGACCCGGGTCAAGGTCACTGCACATCGTCTCACATGAGGACAACATTTGTACCAAGTAATATGGTAATCCATCAATGCATTTATAAGCAAGTTATAGTCCGGACACAAAATGTTACGGACATTTTATCATTAATTAAAAATACTCATTTATTTAGGTTAATATTTTGTTATCCATACCTAAATCATTTTATCAAAGCTGCACTCTCACAGATTTACAGTTTTGACAACTTTTTATTTTACGTCTTTGAATGAGCCAAATTTTGCGTGAATATCTACAAACCAGTGATTTAAGACTGCTAACAAGAGATGATGATTCAGATCGCAGATTTCATATTCTGTTCTAAAATTAATGTTTTATGGCTAAAAGCATTACTAAAGGTTCAAGAAAAATGCATAAAACATCAATTTTGGAACTTAAATGTAAAAATCTGCGATCTGATTTTTTTGTCAGCAGTCTTATATCACTGATTTCCAAGCATTTTGGCATATATTGGCTCATTCCAAGACAAAAAATAAAATAAGTTGTCATAATGTTCAATCTGTGAGAGTGCAGCTTTAAAATGTACTTAAATTAAAAAACATCAACCTATAGTGTTTGTCTTTGAGAAAGAGATACTGCACTAAAAAAAATCCTTACAGTAAGCAGAGGACATAGGCCCCAGCCAGAGACTCTGAATCCCGCACGAGGAAACTCCCATTATCCTTGGTGTTGGTAAGGTACAGCTCCGCTTGAAAACGTGTGATGCCCTTATGGAAGAACGCCCCCGACATTCTTGTGTGAACCTCACGTAGGGGTGGCCTTTTGGTGTACCTAAAAATAGAATAATAAGTTATGTCACTGAAAGTAGGAATTAAAAGGCCCTTAATAAGGTCTAAATCAAGAATACTCTGATCATGTGTGAGACCCCCTATCATGTTGAGGTGGCCTTTTGGTGTACCTAAAAATAGAATATTATGTTAGGTCACTAAAAGTAGGAAAAGCCCCTTGATGAGGTCTAAACTAAGAAATCTTTGTAATGTGTGAGAACCCTCCCCCCACGTGATGGGGGTGGCCTTTTGGTGTACCTAAAGATAAAATAATAAAGTTATGTCACTGAAAGTTAAGAAAAAGACCTTTAATAAGGTCTCAACTAAGAATTCTTTGAAAATGAGTGAGAACCATTATTATTATTATTATTATTATTATTATTATTATTATTATTATATAATAATGAAATTGCAGATAGTCAGCTATTTTAAGTACAAGGCTTATTATTAAGGATTTAAGAAATTTCAGATGGTGTTTAAAGGTTTGCGTACTGTCACTTATCCAATACACACTCCTTGCGTCAGATTTTGCATGTTAATCATTAAGATTTTATTTCATGTCATCCAATTATTACCTATAAAGATTTCTTTAATGGACACTGAAATGATCCTTAACCTATTTCAGATATTTCAAGAAAACAATTTCCTCTACCACTTTTATCCAGTCATAAAATACATTTATTATCGTAACAAATCAACACCTATTTACACTTACACTCCCATTACCAGTTTCATCTCTTACTTTTAATTTTCCCACCTTATTAATGTCAAAAACAGGCGCCATAACTTCTCAAAGTATGATTAGTTAATTAGCATTTCAGGTGGGCAAAACAAATTTTCTGTTTCGACTGTATGTATAGGTATATATCGAAAAGCTTTCTGTAAAAAAAGTTGATAAAAATCCATGATAATCTAATATAATTGAATTATGGTCAATTGGTACCCCATATTCGGCGACAATCAATTATGAACATAAATAATCAATTATCATCAAAATTTATTATTAAACAATAAAATACCTGTGATTGATATTATTTGCCTAGTAATTTTATCATATACTCAAATTTGTGCTATAAATGTAAGAAGAAAAAGATTTGATTTTCTCCATGGTGTAATGTTACACCTATTTTGAATAATACAAGACATCAAATTTAAAGCAATGAATATAAGAGTTATTTTGACCAATGTTAATTATGAAAAAACACATTCAATTATTTTTCGATTCGATGATCGATTATTGTTTTCCATTTCAATTTGATTATCGATTATGAAAATGGCCCAATTATCCAGCAATAAATTATGTTAATTTCTTTGTCTCGATTAATCCAGTGAGCATGATTACCATTGTCAAGTAAAAAAATATAGCACAAGCACTCAACAAAGCCGTTGCTGCACTGGTTTTCCTGTTTTCCTGTCTTGTTCAAAATTTGAATTTTATTTAGCAGGCCTTGTTGAAAGTTTTGATGTGAAGAAGGGTAATTATTTGGGATTGTTTTGAAAACAGTAGTTAAAATAGCAAGACTTGAAGAGGTATGGATATTTTTGCACAACAGTAGCATGTGTACTAAGTTTCCGGCAACTGTCTGAATAAATTTTGAGTAATGACCACAAGTTTTAAACTCTTTGCATGATGTATGTTGCTGCATAATGTATGTTGCAACAGCTGCTGACGATGACACCACACTTTGAAGTTACCTGTATATACTTTCTTTCTTTCTTCTGAAATGTGCAGCGAGGGTATGATTTTTTTGTATATTTTTCCCTTGCCGATTCTATCTCATGCACTTTCCATGTTTTTGTAAAACAATATCTTTTCATTTATCTACAACAAAACAGACAGATCTGGTTTATTTAGTGCTTCAGTCTCAGATAAGTGCTTTTTCCATCTTCATGTTATTTCTTTGCTGCAGATTCAATCATCGCCTTGTTATTGAGAAATCATCAGAACTCTCCAGTTTTGGAGGAGGCATACTGGATCAAAGAGCTGAGCATGACATTATTTTGACAGGCTAAGCATGTCTTGAAAAACTCTCTCACAAAGTCAATTCTCCGAACAATCTAAAATTCATATATTAGAATACTAACTTTGTAAACTCTGTGTGCTTAATTTGAGAGTTTTTTTTACAAATATATATACTTATATGTCTACTGCAAAACCTAATCTGATCATAATATAGTATACACTTGTAGAACACTGGGTACTGAGAGTGCTGTGTACTGGATACTCGGAGTGCTGAGTACTGGGCACTCGGAGTGCTGAGTACTCAGGGTACTCAGAGTGCTGATTACTTGGTACTCAGAGTGCTGAGTACTGTGTACTTTGAATGCTGAGTACTGGGTACATGGAGTGCTGAGTACTGGGTACATGGAGTGCTGACTACTGGGTACTCGGAGTGCTGAGTACTAATGTTAACCCTTGCAGATAAACTAAGCAAGACATACTTGTCAATCTGCTTATAAAAGCACAATCGTAATGCCTTTTTGCAACAAAGAGACAAATTGAAAAGCTTCAATTTAATTGGCCGGTTGATGTGGAAATGCATGGATTCTTTATGGCTGTCCCCCCAGCAGTTAGTTCCACTATCATAATTATGTATTGCTGCCAGTGGCATACAGCTTTATTTAGTTTATTGACTGTGCAGGCTATAAGTGTTGCAATTTATTTGGAAATGAATTGGTGGTTTTAGGGGCAAAGGAAAAGCCACCATTATTTAATGCTCTAAAACCTTCAAATGCTAAGTTCATAATAGCAAACAGTTGCATAATTGCTTAACACTAAATATTAAAGATCAAACTTGATTTACACTAGGTCAATCCATGTATCACTCTTCTGCTCTGCTATCTGTACAGGGCCTATATTCATGTCCTGTCAATGGCTTGAGTCTGAGTCTGAGACTCAGACTCAAAAATGCAAAATTTTAATGGAAGTGCAACGATGACTTTACAGGTTCAAAGAGAGAATGATACAGTCGAAACTCACTATGTCTTAACACTGTTATCTGGATGTACAGGGGCAGTGATTACAAACAGTTTCAAGTCTTAGTTTACACTCAAGACTCAATATGGCGAAACTTGAACATTTCATTGTAATTTTCTCTCTACCAGAGCATTGATGGTAAACTTTGCTGAAATATATTACTGCTTAAAAGTTTTACTATTATCAACATAAATTTTGTAAAAAAATGGAGTAAATATGCCTTTTTATCCTTTATAAAAATGCTTATCTAAATCTGAGTCTAGACTTGGACTTGAGACTGTTCGTAATCATAGCCCCTGGTCATGTGAACTTTTTTTCGAATGTGTTGGGTTTAGTTATTTATGTTTTGTATATCGGTAAAATAGATTTTTCGTTATAATCTCAAAGTATCTCCCAAGGTCCCAATGTCTTGGCATAAAAGTTTTTATTGTATGTAACAAATCTCCATTTCCTGTTCTACAACTGTTCATGCATACATATAGATATTTGGAAACATTCATGAATCTCTTTTCTGAGCCCGAGTCTCAAATTCAGACTGAAGATGCTTGTGAATATGCAGCAACAGACAACAATTATAAGGACGGGCCCATTTGAAATAAGCTTTTAATGGAGCATCCTTAGGTTTGCAAGATTTGAATATTATACATTTGGAGCATACGTACCTCTAATCATGTTTGAATGTTCCCCGAGTTTCCATCGATTAAAACCAAAGCAAAAACCATAGTTTGATTTATTAAAGTGATAATGGAAATGTCTGGCACCTAACAGAATCATCTAGTAAAACAACCCTGAAAACCAGGACTATTGTCTTTCAGGGGAAGATTAAATCGTGATAAAGGGAGATAATTCATTAATGAATTGACGGCGAAAAGATACAGCTATCCATCAATTGCCTTTGAAACTTCAATCAAGACAGGTTTTTTTAAATCTCAGATTGCATGTAGAAATAAAAGTGGTCTTTAATCATTTATAATTCTGACGGTTTGAAAGTAAACAGCTAAAAGAAGATGAATGATACTATTACATTGTGAAACAGGGTATTCCATTACGTAAAAACCCAAAATATTCCATTTCATGAAATCAGGTATTTCATTAGCTTAATCCAGGCACTCCATTATGACCTGGGCTAGATTTTAGCACTCGCACACTCCCAAAATGCGAGTGAAAATTGAAAAATTTTAGTTGAGTTTTCAGGTAATTGTTAAATTTTGAGCGCAAAATCTTGGAAAAATAGCGAATTTCGATTATCAATATATAGAATATACATTAACTTTCAGTATTGTATACTTTTGTTCTTACCTAAGAAGATCCAAAACTGAGAAATTGTCTAATAAAAGTATGACAATATTTCAGAAGACTATTAATGGCAACCACAAAGATTAAAAGTCCTTATTATAATAGTGGCCTTGAATGGAGAAAAACGTTCATACCTTAAAATTGTACTTGAAACTAATAAATACATGTGTTTTATGCATTATCATTCACCAAATGTTTTTCATCACCTTTTAACCATTTAAACCAGAGTTCACCTCTGCAAAGATAAATACTATAAATGCCAATGTTATGGTCTGCTCTTGAAGACCACTCACTTCTGAGAAGATTTCTCTGGACTTAAACTGTTCCAGACACAAGCTATGATGATGATGATATATAAACATAATTTTCCTTGGATATTAATCATAATTTGATTATTAATATTTATTTCTCCTCATAGATCCAGCGTACTGTAAGTCAAGTCATGAGCTTAAAACATACATTAACTTACTTCCTGGTTTTCTAATTAAGTTACCTCACCTAATTCTAAGCCAGATATCACATCTACATGTACATATAGATTAATAAGTAATCATTAGTTAGATGACACAAAGTAAATTTTTAATGAATAAGAATGGGCGGAGTGAGCGTAGCGAACGAGCCATTCTTAACCATTAAGAAATTACTTCATGTCATCTAACTGACTTAAAGAATACAACCTCATTGGCTGATACATTGACAACGTAAAAGCTAATGCAGGGAGTGGTCATCGGATGAGTTGCAGTGGGCGGACCTTTAAACACCCGCAAAAAGGTGAAATATTCTTAATGATTAAGTCTAGTAGTACGGGTTTAATAGGGTTAGGGGAATTTCATGAACCTTTTTCGCAGGGGACTTAATGTTTGCCTATCTGCAATTTCATTGGCTCAGAATCTAAGTTATATTCTAAATATATTTAAAGACACAAAAAGAGATATCAACAGACAATAAGACACAAAGACAAACAGCCAAATTTGGACAAATAAACACTTAAACAGACAGCCAGGTAGACAGACAGACATATGTAAACAGAAACAGACATTGCAACCAGTCTGACACATTGACAGACATAGATATAGACACTCAGTCACAGACAGGCACACAGTCCTGCATACTGAGTGACACCACAGACAGATACACAGACAATACACACAGACAGACCAACAGACAGGCACACAGTCCTGCATACTGAGTGACACCACAGACAATATATACACACAGACAAACTGACATGCAGGGACACAGTCCTGCATACTGACAGACACCATAACAAATACACTGACAATACACACAGGCAGACAAACTGACAGGCACACAGTCCTGCATACTGAGTGACACCACAGACAGATACACAGACAAAACACACAAACAGACAAACAGACAGGCACACAGTCCTGCATACTGAGTGACACCACAGACAATATATACACACAGACAGACTTGGAGACAAAAAGACATGAAAGTCAAAGTTAAAACATCCAAAAGGCTTATCATGCTTAACAAATTATCACATCATTAATCATAACTCACCCTTAATTACCCAAGTGTTCTATTTCTCAGACAATTTATTATCTGGGGTATCTGACACCATACTAAATCTGATAACTTCTTGAACACCCCTCATTAAATATCTTTTGAAACAGACCATACAACATAGATAAACTATGTTCAAACAAATCCTATGAGCAACCTTGAAAATTGCCACAAAGATATCTCTTAATCATCACAAAACAAAGGCAGGTATACCATTATAAAAACTTGGAAAAAAATCATGTTGATAAGCAAAACAAGATAAAATCAACAACAAAAAATATCTTCCACTTATCACTGCCAAGATGAAAAGGACATGAATGTTTTTTTCAACCATTTTCATGATGCCATGTGCCCTATGGACCATAGGAGACCGAAATCGTTTATTTCTGTTTGTCTTTGATGTGAAAAAATAAATCATAACAGTTGTTTCTGGGTTAGCCATTACTATACATTTAGGTCAAGTTTAAAAATCCCTACTGTACCAAAAGCACAGGGAGTGGATTCTTTCAAGCTTGTCGGCCAATTAAATGAAGTTATCTTTTCTGACCACTTTAGGGCCCAACTTTGGGCCTCAATTCCCTATGTAAAAACATAAACATTTTTGACAAATGTGAAGAAAAAAAATTCCCTGTTTTTATGTTTTGAAAAATATATCTTATTTTTGATTAAAATAAATGAATCCCAAACCCTTTATATATGTTTGTATATCCTAAAATAAATAATTTATTTCAAATTCTTTTTGACCTATTTATTTTTTAAAGCATTTTTGCTTATAATTGGATGAAAATTTGAAATTCCCAATTTTAGTCAAAACACATTTCTCCTAATGAAAACGCCCAAGCCCCATTCTCATTGGTGAGGAACAAAACACTGAAATGTAAACCGGCAACAAAAAGTGTATACTGAGTAATGGTTCATATTAGCGCAATGTCATTTGAAACTTCTTGAAAGATTTTGAGGCTATGCTCATAGGTTTCAGCATAATATGGGGCGGAAAGAACTTGGCTGGCGTACTTATTAAACTCTTTGGAGGATGGGGGGGAGGGGGGGGGGACATGCTCTTTCTCTCCCAAGAACCAAATAATATATGCTCCAAATGTGGTTTTCATGGTTTTGAAGGTAACCTCCCTCAACAATATTTTGGCTAATTTCAGTCTAAAATGGAGAATTCAGAGGTTTAATGAAGTAAGAGCTAAATTAATGTTCCCTTTCCTGCTGGGTATCGAAAAATTTGTAATATTTCTGCCACAATGAAAAGCATCACATCGACTTTATTCTTCAGAAAATACAAAACAGATCAGTTCAAAATGCTTGTTCAAATTACCAGTATAAGTTAGTTATATTGTAAATTTTGGTTTTCTGAACAATTCGGTCAATAACCCACCAAATATCAAGAGTTGTAACTTGCCTAATGGTTTCTTGGTTGTCAAAGCTTCTCTATGAATGATTAATATAAATATGTCCCCGTGATCCTGAGCAAGTGACATGAGCATAAACACTATTAAAAATAGGAAAATACCATCATAATACAGACATTTCCAAACATCTGCAGTGCATTATCAGCACACAGAAACTGTTAGTAATTTCTTGTGACAGTAAATTCTACATCTAGAAATTTGAGACCTCCAGAAACAATAAAATACTGGAACATCTGTATGCATCCTGTGAAAAGAAATGCAAAATGATGGGCAAAAAATAAGAAATATTTTTTGCTTATTTTGTGCTGAATTAAACCATTTAGCCCTGAGCTGCATCATATAAATCCAAATACTTAAATTTTTCCTGTATTCAATAGGAAACTTAGATAGAACTTAAATTTAAGATTAGAAACTAAGTGTTTTGATTTGCCTCTATATTTAGCTGACCAACAGGCAGAATGGAATCATTGAGGCATGTCTAAGGATAAGGATAAGATCAATATTGAATACTGACAGACTTATTTGCTTAATAAAGCAAAAATAAACAACAACTTTCTTAGTCAAACAGTTCATGCAATTGTCTGTTTACTTAAAACCACAGTCAACAGTGCATGTGCATTTTTCAATATAACCCACTTAAAATGAATCCAAGTTATGAATAAATTAAACAAGTTTAATATAATTGGCAGTTTAACTTCATTTAAAAGGGAGTGAAAGAAGTTAAATCGGTGTGGAAATATGAGTTTAATAATATTTTCTTACAATTTGTATAAACCTTAAACAAAGTGCTTTCAGTAAAAGAACTGCTATAAGGAAGAACACACAAAAAAGAAAATGGTCGCAATAGAGTGATTTATAAGTGATGTATGAAAATCCCCCTTGTTGAGAAAAAAAAGCCCTACTTTTCAGACCAAAATCCCTGTGAAAGGCCTTCCAAAAATATTGCAGAAATATGAGATATTGATTTTTTTTATTAGAAGTTAAGTGTTTAAAATCGCCTTAAATTTGATTGATTGAAATAAAATGTTGAACTAGGTTCTGTATTAGTCCAAACCAGAGCTGTCACAGGAGTGACGAATACCCCCAAATGCCGCCTGGACACAGGAATGGCAAACCATTCCTTTGAAAATAGGCCATAACTCCAAGTTATTGGGCAGAAACCATTTTTCTATTTTAAGTAACAGTGACCTTGACCTTAGCCCCTCCCCCCTCAATAGCAATCCCAAACTAGCTATTCACATAAGCTACCTACACACCAACTTTCGTCAATATCTATCAATCCTAACTAAAGTTATTGGGCAAAAACCATTTTTCTATTTTTAGTAACAGGCGACCTTGACCTTAGCCCCACCCCCCTCAAAAGCAATCCCAAGCTAACTCTTCACATAGCTACCTACACACCAAGTTTCATCAATATCTGTCAATGCTTACTAAAGTTATTGGGCAGAAACCATTTTTCTATTTTAAGTAACAGTGACCTTGACCATTTTTCTATTGTAAGTAATAGTGACCTTGACCTTAGCCCCTCCCCACTCAAAAGCAATCCCAAGCTAGCTCTTCACATAAGCAACTTACACACCAAGTTTCGTCAATATCTATCCATGCTAACTAAAGTTATAAGGCAGAAACCATTTTTCTATTTTTAGTAACAGTGACCTTGACCTTATTCCCACCCCCCTCAAAAGCAATCCCAAGCTAGCTCACACCAAGTTTCATCAATATCTATCAATGCTAACTAAAGTTATTGAACAGAAACCAATGTTTGACGCCTGCCCGCCCGTCCGCCCACCTGCCCAACGACATCCTCAACATCCTCATTCTAATAACCCGGTTTTCGTTGAAAACCTGGTTAAAAATCTAGCAAATATTTTCATTAGCCTTTTGAAAAAAATCCCTCGTTTTCTTAACTTTAAAATCCCTTAGGGAGGTCTCCAAAAATATGGCAGAAGTATTGTGTATATGTTATATTGACATTCAAGGCTCTCGGGAAGAGTTAAAAATTCCCTAGTTTTCTAACCATTTCAATCCGCTCGGGAGGTCTCCAAAAATATGGCATCAGTGTATCTGACTTGAAGATATGAAAGTCAATTATTTACCACTGCCAGAATCAGCATGAAAGAGCCAATTAATCTACAATTTCTAAATCTCAACATCTCGAAAATATTTCATACTAAAGATTGGATTCTTCTATTAATTGGTTAAATTTTGTCTTAAAGTTTCATTTTATGTTACACAAAGCAAAAAGCAATAAACTCGCAAAAAAATTGTAACTGTATTATAATCAAGTCAAAATAAAATCAAGTCAAAATAAAATTAACCTTTTGTAAATATTAGAAAGTTTCAATCAAGTTAAACATAGAAAGTACTACTGAAGCAATAATTTTATATAATTATTTTAGAATGAAGCCAACAAGTTATCTTTGCTCTCAGAATATGTCACTTTTTAAGAATTCTTTGTTTTCCATTTTTCCTATGTTGGATGTGTTGTCTGACAAATTATATACTGTCGATATTATCGCTGTTAGATTGGCATTTTATTCATTTATAGACAATGATGTTCCCATTTAACTTTCAAGTGTAGGTGGCATTTGAACTGAAGGACTTTAAGCATGAACATTAACCAAGGGCAATTACTCTAAAACTAAGAAGGCAAGAGTAACTGCACTGCACTTGCTCTCCATGAGATCTATCTACATATGAAGTTTCAAGTTAATAACTCTTATATTCTACAAGATATGCACAGGACAAAACTTTAAGCATGAAAATTAACAAAGGGCAATAACTCTTATAAATATAGAAGCAAGAGTAATAGTTTTGTGCACTCAATGAGATCTATCTACATGTGAAATTTCAAGTTGATACCACTAATAGTTTACGAGATATGCCCTGGACCGCCACTGCCACCACCGACAAAAGTAACCCCTATATGTCTAGGTAAGGCGAGACAATAATAATAATTATGATAATAATAATAATAATTATGATAATAATAATAATAATGATAATGATAATAAAAATAATAGCAATAACAATAATAATAACAATAATAATATCAATGATAATGATGATGATGATAATGATAATAATAATGATTATGATAACAATAACAATAACAATAATAATAAAAAAAATAATAATAATAATGGCAATTTATCGTTATAATTCTATTACCCTTTGTTTGAATCCCACGGCCATCTCGGCAGATTGTCCACCATACCACAAAACAGCATTTTCAATTTTCAGTTAAATATAACAATTCCAAGTTGCTCATATAAATTTATGCTAGCATTTATCACATAACCAATTAAACAAACATTTTGTTTATATCATTTTTCCACAAATACCACCAAACACCAGTTTTCAGCTTAAAATAATAAATACCAATTTTATTCCAAATCCTCACAGTCTTCTAGGCTTAAATGATTAAACAAACATTTTGTTAATGTCATTTGCAGGCATTCTTTGATAGCTATGATTGCTTTTCTGCAGCATCGGACTGCAGTTCTATACTGCACTTTTGTGCATCCAACAATGATGAAT
Source organism: Mya arenaria (assembly GCF_026914265.1). Taxonomy (NCBI): domain Eukaryota; kingdom Metazoa; phylum Mollusca; class Bivalvia; order Myida; family Myidae; genus Mya; species Mya arenaria. Next base: position 37,739,362 of record NC_069136.1, read on the forward strand.
CACTGTATTTCATCAATTAACACAAAGTGCTTTGTATATTTACAAAATTTGAAAGGCCGCTCATGAAACACAATTAAACAATATTTCTTGGAATGTTTTTTCATAAAAGCTGTCAAATTCATGAAAATTCAAGTGCAAATTTCTAAAATCTAATTACTTTTGATGCATTGTGTAATGCTTCACAAAGCCTTGCATTTGTTTTCATAAATCAAATGAATTTATAAAAGCCATAAACTTGTTTTAAAACAAAGTTGTTTCAATTCAGCAGCCAACTAATGATGTGTAACCTGCTGCAAAATTAGTCAGCATTTTGTCGATGTACTGCATGTTTTTTTTAAAGCAATCATTCTTTGAAACCAAATGAAACCACATGAATTTCTAGAATGTTCTGTTTTTTGTCTCTTTTCAATATCACATCAACACCAATGTCTTGAATATCACATCAACACCAACATCTTAAATATCGCATAAACACCAACAGTTTAAATAACACATTAACACCATTATGTCTTAATTAGATATAACTTCTAAAATATCACGTAAACACCAATATGTCTTAAATATCACATATAAACCAACACCTTAAATAATACCGGTATATCACATGAAAATCAACATCTAAAATATCACATTAACACCAATATGTCTTAAATTGCACTTCAAACATCAACGTCTTAAATATTCCTGCAGCTCCAATAAGTTCTGAACATTTCCAGGAGTCCAAACATTGCACAATTCAAGTCATATCATTTTCCTCTTTAAAGGAAAATTTCCTTGTTGTTACAAGAAAGTCAGACAATTATGGATTATCCAGATTTCACCCATGCCCTGATTTTTTTTGTGATTTATCCAGAATATTTCTTTTTTATGAAATGGTCATAGCTTATTGACAATTACATTCAGACATTAGCTTATCTACAAACAAATTTTATTAAGGCCTCACTAAGTGTGCCAGAATTATGATCATGGAACTTGTCTACTGTATCTTACAGTGAAAACTATGTTTTAGACATAGAAGTAAACTCAATCAATGGCAGCTTTGCCTTAAAGTATATAACAAGCTTGTCTGAAGTGCTTTTGCATTTCTTAAGCCTTGGATTAGTTGTATTGGAAGTTCCCCTAAAGCCTCAGGGTTTTCTTAGAAAGAATATAACTGAATTTAGTTTTGATCATAAATCATATCAAAACCTATATTTTTTTGCAGACTTTTACAACTTCAATCTCAACTGAAACCATATCAAGGCTATCATGCAGATAACATTTTTTTGCAGATTTTTCAGTCTCTGTGGAAATTGTACTGGTTCAAATCAAGGTGCAATATGCATTATTGGATACAGGTGGAGGAGTAAGGAGGGGGTGCACCTGGCACAGACTGCCCCCGCCCCCTCTTAAATTGTTCAAACAGTCCTTTCATGTCCCTGATGGTAAAAAAGTTAAAACATGAATTATCAAAATACTCCAGTCAGTATGCACAATGCATTCATATGATAACTAGATTTGTCACATAAGTGACAGATACCCCCAAATGGCTCCTGGACACAGAAATGGCAAACATTTGCTATTTCTTAAAAAAGAGGCCATAACTCTGAGGTTATTATACAATGCATTTCCACTCATCATTCTTGACCAAAGTATGTTGAATAAATAAAATTTATTGAGTAATTTAGAAGTTACGCTGCTGACAAGAAAAAAACAAGAGGGCCATGATGGCCCTAAATTGCTCACCTGAGTAAAAGTGTTTAACCTTTGTAATCAATATAGCTTGATATTTGTTTTCAAAGCTGTACATATGATCCAAATTTCAAAACTGTAGCTTCAAAAATAAGAAAGTAGGTCAAAAGGTCACCTGGTAATGTCAATTTGATATTTGTTTTTAAGCTGTACACATGCTCGAAATTTCATAACAGAGACTTGAAAAATAAGAAAGGTCAAAAAGGTACAATAAAGGTCATCAAAGCAGAGTATTAATATTTGTTTTCAAAAAGGTACACATGGTTAAAATGTTATTGCTGCACCTAAAAAAATAGAGTAGGTCACAGTCAAGGTCATCTGAGGACAATATTGATATATGTTTTTAAAACTCTACACATGGTCCAAATTTCATTGCTTTAGCATCCAGGTGGCCCCACAGTGCCTAGTGTATGCGGTGGTTTTGTATTTCGCGCCGAAAATAGCCGGGAATGGGCCTTACCTAGAATGCCCCTGGGTTTGGCGGGGATTTTACCACCAGTTTGTCAATGCAGGTCGGGATTTTACCCGGGATGGCTGGACCAAAAGTCAAAGTCCCCGCTATTCTCCAGACCTGGGGGCCGTGATTACAACTGACTAGTGCATTAAAAACACAATTTGTAATCTTGGGAAACATTTGAGCTGAAGTTGTTTACATTTAGATATTTACATTTATGTACTGTACCTTACTTGAACATACTTTTGAATAAAGTTCTCCTTTACGACTTATGTCTCGTTAGTCTTATGGATGAATAAGAAGTGTTTAAGAGTCCTTATGCAACCAGTATTTCATTTCTTTATTCATCAATATAATAGAGTCATGTACCTTTTACGTGTTTCAAGGATAATAATAAACAGAAACTTGCCTTCAATCAAAATCCAATATACAGGCAAGTGGCTAGAAAATTCTGATTAGCACTAATGCAAAGTGCCAAGAATGTCTAATAAAAACAATTAGTTTCCAACTGGAAGCATTATCTGGTTTATAACAGAAGTACTTTCAAACAGCTTAAAGATTAAGTTCACTTACATTGCAGAACATGTTTAAAAAAAGTATCAATTCGTTGCCAGCAAGCTTATATGAACACACGCAAACAAGATTGGGGAATGACCACATAAATAGGAATCTGCCGTGGACCCCAAATAGACATGGGTCATGAAAACACCAGCAAGCTTTCACAATTAACACACAAGACTGGGTCATAAACACACCAACAGGTATATATAGGTGCATTAACACACAAAACAAGGCTGGGTTGTAAACAAACAAAAAACCTTGGGTCATAGACACACTAAATGACCTTGAATCATGCACACACACACACACACACACACACAGCAAGCTTGGGGCATAAACACATAAAACAAGCTTGAGCCATAAACACTCTTAATTAACAGTGGTCATGAACATAAAAAACAAGCTTTGGTCATAAACACATAAATAAAGCTTAAGCCATGAACACTCTAAACAAGTTTGGCCATAAACACACAAAACTAGCTTTGAGATTGAGCTCACAAAACAATCATGAACCATAAACACTATAAACAAGCTTGGCCATTAACTGAAGAAACAAGCTTGCCCATGAACACAGGTATCTAAAGACTTGGCCATAACACAAAAAATAGCTTGGCCATGAACACAGAAAACTAGCTTGCCAATGAACACAGAAAACTGGCTCGGCCATTAACACAGAAAAATAGCTTTGCCATGAGCACAGAGAAATAGCTTGGCCATGAGCACAGAAAAATAGCTTGGCGATGAACACAGAAAACTAGTTTGCCCATGAACACAGAAAACTAGCTTGGCCATTAACATAGAAAAATATCTTTACCATGAACATGAAGAAATAGCTTGGCCATGAACACAGATACTAGCTTGGCCATTAACACAGGAAAATAGCTTTGCCATGAGTACAGAGAAATAGCTTAGCCATGAACACAGAAAATGAGCTTGGCCATGAACACAGAAAAATAGCTTGGCCATTAACACAGAAAACGAGCTTGGCCATGAACACACAAAAATAGCTTGGTCATGAACACAGAAAATTAGCTTCGCCATGAACTAAAAATAGCTCTGGACATGAACACAAAAACAAGATTTCATAAATAAACACACAAAACAAGCTTGGGTTATAAACAATTAAAGATTTGGTAATGAACATTAAACAATTGGGTCATAAAAACAGAAAGCAAACTTGGGTCATGAACACACAAATGAAGATTTGGTAATGAACATGAAAGAATTGAGGGTAATGAACAGAAAACAAGCTTAGGTCATTAACATCAAAAGAAGCTTAGGCCATGAGCACCAAAATTAACTACCGGTAAGGTCAAGAACATCAAAGCGAAGCTTGGGTCATAAACACCAAATCAAGCTCGGGTCATAAACACCAAATCAAGCTCGGGTCATAAACACCAAATCAAGCTCGGGTCATAAACACCAAATCAAGCTCGGGTCATAAACACCAAATCAAGCTCGGGTCATAAACACCAAATCAAGCTTGGGTCATAAACACCAAATCAAGCTCGGGTCATAAACACCAAATCAAGCTTGGGTTATAAACACCATTATAAGCTTGGGTCATGACAACAGAAATGAAGATTTGTTAATGAACATAAAACATGGTTGAAAGCTAGCCGAATTAAAAACCTGAAAATTAAGCTGGAGGGCTGGTGCTAAGTGTATTAGTTCTGAATCAATGATTCATGCCAATTTTCTCTTTCCTAGTCTGCAATGAAACATAGATTGCAGAACTTTAAAAGTCATGTGTGTGTGTGTGTTGACCAGGAATTGGGTATAAGAAATTTCCAGAACTGCTGTAGGTGACATTAATGAGTAATTTTTTGTAGAGTTGAAACAGTTTCAAGATATGATTCATATCAATTTATTCTTTATTACATCATCAAACGTCAAAAGAAAAACAGAATATGTACATAATACCTTCCTTTGAGCATACAAAGATCAACCTGAGGTCATGAACATCAAAACAACCTGAGGTCATGAACATCAAAACAACCGGAGGTCATGAACATCAAAACAACCTTGTGCCACAAACATCAAAACAACCTGAGGTCATGAACATCAAAGCTCAACCTGAGGTCATGAACACCAAAGCAACCTTGAGGTCATGAACATCAAAACAACCTGAGGTCATGAACACCAAAACAACCTGAGGTCATGAACATCAAAGCACCCTGAGGTCATGAACACCAAAACAACCTGAGGTCATGAACATCAAAGCAACCTGAGGTCATGAACACCAAAACAACCTGAGGTCATGAACATCAAAGCAACCTGAGGTCATGAACATCAAAACAACCGGAGGTCATGAACATCAAAACAACCTAAGGTCATGAACATCAAAGCAACCTGAGGTCATGAACATCAAAACAACCTGAGGTCATGAACACCAAAGCAACCTGAGGTCATGAACATAAAAACAACCTGAGGTCATGAACATCAAAACCACCTGAGGTCATGAACATAAAAAAAAACGAGCTCGTGTTAGTTTAAACTTTTTATTTTTACAATGATCATGAAACAAGCTATTGCAACTTAAATAATCACTCTGGATGGCACGATGCTGCACGAGAGTGTGGTCATGTGTTGTTGGGGAAACCGGAGTACCTGGAGAAAACCCACTTGTCCGACTTGGTGACCACAAACCAAACTCACATACGCCTAGACCGGGAATTGTACCCGGGTCGCCTAGGTTAGAAGCAAGTGCACAATCCACTGCGCTAATTGGACAACCTCCGGTTATAGACATACAAAACAAGGTCACAATAGGGCATGCATTCAAAACAAGCTTTTTATACTCTTCCCATTAAACAAGCTTGGACATGAACACTTAATGCAGGCTAAGGTCATGGACATAAAAAACAAGCATGAGTCATGAACAAACAATTTATAAAATGACATGAGCACAAAAAAACACATTTTCGCACACAAAAAACAACAAATAAACATGCTTGGGTAATGCAAAGCTTTCGTGTAACATGTCTAAAACTACTGTTGAACCACATCATAAGATATGATTGATGCATGCTTGTCCTCTCAATATAAAAACTTTTATCTCAAAACATGATATTTTATTATATAAACAGCAACCTCCCATCTCAAACCTGACACAAATTGGGTACTTATTTCCTTTAACCTAAATGTTGAAACATTTATCATCTCGACCTTATCCTGTAATTGGCAGAGTGAAGATGTAGCACTTTTATTTATTTATTAGGCCACTTAAAATTGTCATTTTATCTCTCGAATTCCACTTAACTTTTTCTGAGCTGGTTCAAAAACATTATTTTCAAAATTTAAGAATACAAATAAAATTAATTAACTAATATTTAGAACTAAAGTACCTTAAAAAATAGCAAATAAAATTAATTAACTAATATTTAGAACTAAAGTACCTTAAAAAATAGTTCATTATTTACATTATGTATATTTGCCCTTTTGTCTATTTAAATCGCTTTAGTTTATTTGTGACCATGGTCTGTAGTTAATTTGTTTATTAAAGATTATCAAAGTCCACCCACGCCTCTTGGCTTATTGCTTGACCCTGCCATGACACCATCACAACATAAAATTGTTTTTTATATGAAGTAAGTTACATGAGATAGAACTAACTGCAATTCCCGATCAAATCTAGACATTGAAAGACTTGAAGAAACAGAGTGAGATACAAGAGATCCAGGTGCGATACCTTAACTCTTTTGCAAATTAAGAGACCTCTTGATTCTATAACTACTCAGTGTATTAAGCACCGTTAACATGAGTTACAACTTTCCTGGGTTAGAGTTAGAACCAAAACTGAGAATACCACTTTTTCAGTACTTGTAACCCTTTTAATGCCTATGTAGCACTAGGCAAGGGAGCTAGCTACTCAGTTACCATATCTAAATTTCTTTTGGTTTGACGCAGCTGGGGTTTGAACCAGAAGTAAATGCTCTACCACTGAGCTATCCGGGCAGTCGACCATGCCAGGGCTGTACATACGTATTGAATTATCTAATTCTAAGAGTAGAACCTGAGCGCTTTGCTGGGACTGTAAAATGAACTGGCCAATTGAATGGATAAAATCACTGAGGCATGTCCAAAAGGAGAAGTTTAAGAACTATACTGAATACTGAGCCCCAGTGTTAGGGTTAAAGCTGCACTCTCACAGATTTGCCATTTTTACAACTTTTTTATTTTTTTGTCTTTGAAAGTGCAATTTTTTGCGTAAATATCTGCAAACTAATGATAAAAGTCTGCTGACAAAAGATCAGATCGCAGATGCTCATATTTCCGTTCGAAAATTAATGTATTGTGGCTTAAACCGTTACTTAAGGTTTAATAAAAATGCATAAAACATCAATTTTCAAAGTTAAATATAAAAATCTGTGATCTATTTTTTGTCACCAGTCTAACTGGTTTCCATGGATTTTTGCAAAAATTGACTAGTTCCAAGACAAAAAATAAAAAAGTTGTCAAAACGCTCGATCTGTGAGAGTGCAGCTTTAAGCTATATTCGCAAAAAGGTTCAATGATAGGTCACATTCATCACGTTTATTGACATACACATAATACAGGGCTTTTTCTTACCAATTTGAGACAAAGAATTTTGAGACCCCAGATCTCAACGAATCGGAAATTTTGCAACGTAAAATTTACAGACTTGGGAAGAAATTTCAGGCCTTTTTTGTTAATTTGGGACAAAGTACTAGAGTCTTTCAAAATCGAGTAATAATTGGCAATATTTGAAATCAAGATAATCATTTTGGGCAACATTTCTCTAAAATAAGTGTATAAAACCATGAATGTCAACCAAAAGTGTTGATATATGTATATATAATGAATTGTTCTTGCGCTAGAACACCCGGACAAGGTGAAGGTCAAAACTTTTCATGACAGCTATCTCATTTGGGATTTTTTCTTTAAATTGGGAAAAAATATACATAATTGGCATTGGGAATGGGTCAGATATTCTGACCTGTGGGATCAGCAGAAAAACGCCTGTTAGTGAATCAGTGTCAATTAGGAGAAGTGCCCCCTTGAGGGGCGTGGGACTAAAACCCATAACTTCTTTGGTGCTTTGTGGATACCTATACCATTCAACAATCTCTCTCCTCGTTTGAATCATCTTCACGTCTGTTGCCTGATTCAAATCCTATTATTAACTTCACCAAGAAGAGATTTTCAACGGAAGAGATGCACTGTTAAAAATACTGTCGACTAGCTTAGAATCAAACAGCTGAAATGGCTTGAAGGTGTCTTTATCGAAAGGCCGTTATTGTACGTAACATTCATCACTTTTATCTATATATACATAACGTACAAGCTCATCTTTCAAGAAATACATAATAAATAACGTGTTATTGTTTGGCCACCTATCAGCACTTATCTTTTTCAACTCAATCAAACCATGTTTTAATCAGTTATATAGATACTCCCCAATTATAACAAGCTGTTAACAACGTGCACATAAGATAAAGAACAATGAAAAAGCGATATAATGCCAATTCCAAATGATTACATTTATCATGGTTAATGAATAACATATGATAGTTGTTATATGAAAAGTATTATGACACAATTATAATAATCAAATACCTCATTCGATCAGTACTCAACAAAAATATAATTTTTCATTAGAATGGTGGGGGGCGAGGCCTAACCTGTTTTGGGTCCAGGGGCCAGATTCAATAAACACCTTAGATTAGAATTAAAGTATTTTGATTGGCCTGTATTTTTAGCTGACCAATAGGCTGAATGAAATCACTGGGGCATGACTTATAGGATAAGGATAAGATGAATATTGAATATGATCGCAGGGGCCTGTTTCAATAAGATGTCAAAGTTGTAAACCTTTTGCTGCTTTCAATAGGAGTGCTTTAAGAGACACCACTAAGGTTATGGGCAGAATCTATACGATAAATGTCCTTAATGTATTTTTATTGAAACACAGTTTACGCCTAAAACGGAGTAAGGCTTAGAAATTGTAAGCTTAACGATCTTTATTGAAACTAATAAATTCATTAAAATGATGATTTACAAGAACCAAGACTTTCTCGCTTTAGTTCAATAATGGTCTTTAAGTCAGTTGATATCTCATGGACGACTGTCTAGCAAGTGTATATGCCCTCGCTATGCTCAGGTCTATAAATTTCATAGATTGATCCACTTGTTGTCTATCCAATGCATCTTCTGGGCCTGCATTCAATATTGATCTGATCCTTATCCTTAGACATGCCTCAATGATTCAATTCAGCCTATTGGTCAGCTAAATATACAGGCCAATGAAAACAATTGTAAATTTAAGTCCAATCTAAGTTGCTTAGCCCCTGGATTGTCTGTGTAAGCAATTTGTTTTGCTTGTAATTCACCTCTCTTGAAAATATAATGGTACCAGTCGGCATGATAACATGAAGTCTGATTTCTTAACTTAACATTCACCTTTTGTCAAGTTTATACTTATTACTTTAATTCAGCTTGATTGAATTGAAAGCAGACAGCTTAAAATACCACTTTAATTATGGAGTCTGTTTTCATGGTAGAACACAGTACTTGATTCCATTTGGAAAGGCCATGGGAAAGTACATGTCGGGAATTTTATAGACAATTTTTTGAGGGAAAAACATGGTATGGCCCTTAGGGAAATAAATGGATATCAACAATGGCAAAGAAGGGTAAAAAGCCCATGCTATAACTTGACAACTCTCACCTTGACCTTAAATGAGCTTAAGAGACAGGAGCCTTGTTATGGCAGGAAATAATTCAATGTCATAAATTAGTAATATAATTCTTCAAGCAGAATTATATTTTCATAGCAACAGGATGCCAATATTTATGTGGATAACATAAAACTATAATTGCAAATGATGATCTTGATTAATATTAATGAAACTCTTGCGTATCTTTACAAGAGCAAAATCAGTTTCACAATAAAAAAAAAATTAGATATATCAAGTGGTTTAGGATTATAAGGTAATATATATATAGCAAACGATGAACCTCTTATAAAAGAGGTCCAAGGTTCAAATTAAGCCACACAAGGGGCTACTGGTTTTATTGAACCCTTGAAAGTTTCAGAGTGAAAATCTTAAAGTTACATTTAATTTCAGAGCAATTTGTTTTAAAACATCTTAAAAAGATACACATATAAAACATAGAAAATTTCTTACCAGAAATATAACAAATTTTCCCCTTCATTTAATTTGCTTTATTAAGAAATACATGTGAACAGTCACAATTAACATTAAACCTCAGAATACCTTATTAAGCAGACAACCAACCACTTAGTAAAATGTTGACAACCACAATCAAGGGCAGTTATCAACTTTGACAATACATTGACCTAAGTGGTCGGTATTATGTATCACACAAGACAACAAGATAGTGGTGAATATTTTACTTCCTTAAATACTATCATCACAATGTAATAAAACCCATAGGTGGCAATATCAGTCACAGATGGAAATTTAAATTAAAATAAAAATAAAAATTAAAAACATCATGTTTATGAACCAGTCAATTATAGTATCAACACCCCTCCCCCCACCCCCCAGGTCCGGGGAATAGTGGTGACTTTGACTTTTGGTCCAGCCAAGCCCAGGTAAAATCCCTGCCCTGTGGGGATCAGGAACTGCTGGAAAAATCCCTGCCAAATGCCCCTGCACCCCAGGGACTCTAGGCATGGGCCATTCCCCACTATTTTTGGTGCCAAGACAAAACCAAACCACCGCATTCACTTGGCGATGTGGGGCCACCTTGAAGGTAAACACCCATTACCCTGGCAATCCCCGGTATAACCCCGGACTGGGGGGGGGGGCGTGACTGGTGCATTACCTTTACCAGATTCATAGTAAGAAAATAAAAATATCAAAATTAAAAACATCCTCTACCGATTTCAAAATATTTAAATGAACAAAAAATGTAAAACCACAGGTGGTAATATCAGTCACAGATGGTGAATTTTTTTTTTATAAACATCACATTTTTCTCCAAAAGATTCAAATAAACGCACTTATTTGTCATTTATATGATTATATCCAAAATATTTCACAATCCCCCATGGCTTCTACCACCTATGGCTTAAACAGTACATCAATTTATATCCTTGTGTACATTTTAGTTTGAAGTTTACACTTCACTCTCACAGATGGACAGTGTTGATATATTTTTAAAACAGTTGTCTGAAAATAAGATCATTTGATTGTAGAGTTTGATGCCTTCACATCCGTCATATAAGAAAACCCACAAAATAACATGTCTCAATTGTTTAAAAAACTGCCTATTTTTTTTTTTTTTCTTAAAGCATAAGTTAGTTTTTAGCCATAAAGCATCAATTTTCCAATGTATATATGAATAACTGCGATTTGATCTTTTGTCAGCAGTCTTATATCAGTGGTTTCCAGACATTAATGCAAAAACTGGCTTATTCCTAGACTAAAAAAAATAAGTGTTAAAATGGTCACTCTGTGCGAGTGCAGCTTTAAAAGAACAATAGTGTTATAATCAAACCACAGCCTGAAAATACCAACTTCAGGTTCTTCTTATTATCAGATGAGCAAGGGAAATAACTCATGGTATAGTTAGAGTAAGTCAGAGTAATAGAACATGATACATTCCTACATTATACTATGCAAGATATAAACATGTTTGCATTAGACGATCAAGGGGGGGATGTGGGGGGGGGGGTCCCCCCTAAATTGTTCTAGCTTACTTTTAATTTCATATGAGGAGAAAATAATTATTTAAAAAAGCCCAATATGCACCATTACCGACAAAAAATAAAGCAATAGTTATTTTTTTTTTTGAGCCCTCAAACTTCCCTGCCAACAATTTTCACCAAATTATCTTCGGTTCTGAGGGAGGGGCGCAAGTCACCAAAAGCTTACACCCCTAAGTTACGACCCCTCTAACGTCAGGTACTGGCCCGCCCCTAGTATATATTCTCCATTGTTCCCTTAAACTGTTTTAGGCAGCACAACAATTGCTTTTTGGCCAAATAATAACACCAAAATAGCTTGTTAAACGAATGTTTCTTGTTTTTCTAAGACGGTGTCGATCCTTGACCAAGCTAAAAAACATGGAACAGACAAATGTTACCATGAAACGGAATTGACACTTACCCCAGATTTTGGTACAAGTCCACAGAAATCATTTTTTTTTTTTATTTATAAACAAAAATTCTGTTACAAATATTTTTAAAAGCTTTTTGAACCGAATTAATTACACTTGTCATTAACGGAAAATACAATTTTTTTTTTTTTTAATTTTACAGGTAACATCTATGAAATATTTCCAAGTTTAAAGTGGAATTATTCATTATCATTATTATTTATGAATTCACAAACACATCTCTTCACATTCATTTTAGAAATGAGTTGAAAATCCACATACCACTTGAAGAAGGAACTTTTTGTCTGTCTTCACAATAGATAAACAATTGACAACAATAATTTAATCAGAACATTTTTAAAAATCATCATCTGATAATCCAGTACATCTCTCATCAAACTTTGTCTTAAACCCCACAAAATCTCAGTACAGACCATGTGACTGCATAAAAATAAAATATAAGAGAAATAAATACAATAACAGTATTAAAACACAGTTCAAATCGTGACAAAATTTCAAGAGGGTATGCATGTGTATAAATAATGTCTTTCCTTTTGCCTGGATGGGGGAGCCCCAATCCCGGCGTTTATTGTGTTTTTTCGCCCTCATATAATGAAGCCCAAATAAAGAGCTGTCATCTAATCTTGAAATTACCTTCAGACAACAAACTTAAATGAGCCTAGGGGAATCACCATTGGGTAAAATTCAGATATGGTTAGGTGAGGTGTAAAATATATTACAGCTACATTGCTTTAATGAAGTATTTGAAATAAAATAACTCAAGGATACTTGTCTTCCTACCTGAATTTGATGCGTTTTAATGAGTTGAATACCATCATTTTTGCGGATACCTTCACCAGCAGCAGAAAGCGTTCATTTTGTCACAGTTATCCGAAATTTCACCCACTTCGTGTGCAATAACCCTAAATTCCAAATCTATTTACTGATTTACATTGAAACCTGGAATTCTCTGCTGAGGCATCAATATACTAGACAGAATTTACATATAAACTATCTATCTCTATGACAACATTAAATTTTTACTATAAACAGCTGCATGAACACTGTTTTAATCTTTAAACACATAAAAAATCCCATGTGTTAAATAAATTGCTGCTCAAATATCAAACACATGCAGTTAATTTATGTTTTGATTTCCAAATCAATGCATCTAAATTTTGAAATGATAAACCAATTCCTATTTAGTATCAATTTTCAAATGGCACAAAGTATCACCTCTGTTTCGATTAAAAACCATTAGAATTACATTGAATAAAAGGTAACCATTTCACCTTTAAAGCATCTTTTAACATTTAAAGTATTCTTTAAGCATTTTAAGGATGACTTAAGAAAAATTGCATACAAAAAAACAGTGGAATTTAAGGTAATTGACCATTTTAGTGGTCAGTTAGTATTGTGATACTGACCACAGATTTATTTACAATGGTCACTTCATAACATGACATCAGGTTAACTGGGCATTGACTCCTCTTGTTATTATTATAAGTATCAAGTTTTTTGTTAAAAAAGATAAATTATGTGAAAATGTAAGCAATTAAAACATTAAATAGAAATGTCAATAAACCCTTTGAAAATGTTAGTGTATTTTTTTGTGAGTTTTATAACAAAATGTATTGGTACCATGGTTTAAGACCTTGTGATGTAAACAGCCATATTTGAACCTTATTTTAAAGGGACTAGACACCAGATGATACAACAGCAAGGAAAAAAAGAAAATTGTCAAAATCGTAGAAAGAATTGATATCGTTGTGTACAACCCAATTGAATCATAATTAATATCACACTACTTTCGACACGTATCTTTTGGAAGTTTTTGTGTATTTCTCCAATTCGAAAACTAACTTGGGTTGTCTTCCGACTAGTAAATACCACGTAAATTGTTAATTCAAAAATAGTGTCGGTTTATGTATCTTTGTTTTAAATGACATGACTTTCAAATGCTAAATTTACACACTAAAAACTGGGATTTAACCATTTTTCAATATTTTTAAACAGGTAGACTCAGCTGAGACAGTGACAAAATATTATTTTAAAGGGACTGTACACCAGATTGGCACCAAAAAAAGTTTTTTTCTGTAAGGAATCTCAGGACAATTATCTAACAGAATGCGTTACACTTTGATATCATAATTGTAAAAAAAGTACCAAAATGTAAAAAAAAATTGTGTCAGAGACCGGGTTCGAACCAGTGTGGCCAAAATTGTAGTCCAGCGTCGCATCCACTGAGCTACGAAGGCTCTAATTGGGTGACATAATTTAGCTAAACAACTACCTCGGTAATAACACTTGATTACACAGACTAGCCAATCACGCATAAGGAATGAATTCTACCTGGTAGACATACCCAGTTATCTTTTTTAATGGAAAAAAACGAAATAACTGCTAAACTTAAATCATATGGAGTACAGCCCCTTTAATCATGAAAAATGATGTATTATCAGTTTCATACTTGCATTAACAATTCTTGTCTTTTTTTTAGGAAATACTGTATTTGCCGGTTTTGGAACCATCATTCTGGTGTCTAGTCCCTTTAACATAACACATTCCATAACCTTAATATTAAACATAATTCTATATGTCTCATATATAATGTTGCAGTATACAAATTCACATTGCATGTATATTTATAGGAAAACATTAATATAATCATAACTGCAGGCATGGTAAACCTTTCCAAAATCAGTTTTGATACAAATAACGTTAGCTAGCTAGATTTCTATAAAAAAATCCCAAAGGAATATACGTTATGAGAAAACAGGGGAATCTGTTTCTATTAATGCATACAAAATAGAATTTCACATAAAATTTCAATGCAGCATGGGGTATATTCACACAAAAATCCATGAAGCAGAAATGTCGTCCCTTGCATGTCTCATGTAACAAGAGTACCCCAAGAAATAGGTCGAAAAATTGGTTATAATAAAATAATTTCTTATTGGAAGGCCATTTTGATCAATCATTAATTTCATAATTGAAACTGATTAATTTCAAAATGGAAGGAGATGTTAACAATATTTATCTAAATTTGTTATATACGGCCAAAATAAATTAATTGCTAGATTTTCATCAACTTTTTTTTTTAAAAGGGCATACATGCCATATCCCCCGGCGGGGGGAAAAATCCCCCAGAATTTCGATCCATCCCCCGGTCTCCCGGCGGGAGGTTTTTTACAGATTTTACATCAGGCAATAATGACAAAGTGAAACCACAGTATGTGAGTGAAACTAAAGGAAACCTTAACAACAAGTGATCAATTAATTTGAAGTAATGATCAAATGCAAAGAAATATTACTATTTTGAAAAAAGGAAGAAATTAATAATATTCATTCCATTGTCTTAGTATCTGAACGTCATCATAGCTGATAGTATTAAGCAGAGTTTTTTTAAAAGACTTTGGAGGAAGGTAAATTTAATTTACAGTATTACAGTATGACATGACAGTGTATCATAAGAATATGATAAATCATGACATAAAATAATTCTGTATAATGAAAAAGTTAGAGGTTTTCATAGCAAAATATATATGTGAATACATTTTTTCGTTCTTGCGTTTAAAAATACTTTGAAATTTTGCCGACTTAAACCTGCTAAAAAAATCCCCCTGAATACTACCAAAATCCCGCTAAATTTAAGCCTTTCTGAACAAATCCCCCTGAATGGTCTCCAGAAAATATGGCATGTATGAAAGAGGCAGGGGTGACATTTCTTTTCTTAGATGACTGTTTCACCACCTTTAAATATGTATTCATGCTCTATATCATTGCATAAGAGACTAAATACATCTGTTTTAGATGACCCAAGAACATGATTGTAACAATCCTCCTTTTTTACATGTGAATGTTATGCATCGACACTGCAGATGAATAACGCCTTTCTCGCACAATACCCGACTGATGCGCAAATACCACAACCTAGTTCAACATCTTATTTGAGCTGATAAAAAACTTCAGAGACAAGAGTGTTCATAACTTTGTCTCTGAGTTAAAACATTAACGCATTTTAGCTTGCCTGACTCACTTCTCACCAAGGCGTAACGGGTTCAATTCTTGGCCTGGACATATGTAATTTTGGTAAATTGTTACTGGACAAGTAGTTTTTTTTCCAGATTTTCAACTCGGGCTATCGTTAATTTCACCGAGAGTCATAAGTTTATATATTTTTCTACACAACTCCTTTGAAAAATGAAGTTTAAACTAAACCAAGGGGAATAACTTTATGTTGTTAAATTAAACACTTAAATCTGGTCCTCTTAATTGCTTTAAAAACGTTAATAGCAAAATACACCTCATATGAGATATGAGATACAGCTCATTGCTACTAAGTAAAATACGGATACAAATATAACAGGCCCTCATAATTAATTTATCCAGACATCTATATTATTAACCTATTGCAATGAACTATGATGAAGTGCTGCACTAATGATCACGGAACTTGTTGGCATTGACAATCAAGATTATAAATAACTGTATATAGCACTAGAAGCAGATATTGAGTTCTTGCACTAAGCTGCCGATATGTTTACATTGTTTCCATTATACATAGAAGAAAAACCAATCTCAGCTTTAAATTTCCCTTTTAACATTAAAAGAACACCTGTTTTCTCCCCTTATTAATTGTGCTCAGACATGAAACTTAACCCCTATTTTATTACCATCACTTCTTTCGACCAATGCTTTCTTACAAAGCACAAAATTGTCTATTACATGAAGGATTTGGGTAACCAAACTATTAACACTTTGACATTACTTTAGTTTAAACATTATATATTTTATAACGATTGTGAAGAAAGCTATGATAGCTTATACTAAGTCACTCTCATTGGCACGATGTTGGGTGAGAGTGTGGTCTTGTGTTGTGGGGGAAACTGGATTACCCGGAGAAAACCCACTTGTCCAGCTTGGTGACCACAAACCAAACTCACATGCTGACATTACTTTGAACAGCATAGACAAGATTTGCAGTCATATACTTAATTAAAGCAGCACTCTCAAAGATTTACCGTTTTCACAACTTTTTTTTTGTCTTGGAATAAGCCATTTTTTGTGTAAATATCTGCAAACCAGTGATATAACACTGCTGACAAAATATCAGATCACAGATTTTTATATTTCCGTTCGAAAATTAATGTTTTATGGCTAAAAGCGTTTCTAACAGTTTAAGAAAAATGCATAAAACATCATTTTTTTAACTTAAATATGAAAATATGCGATCCGATATTTTATCACTGGTTTCCATGCATTTTCACATAAATTGGCTGCTTCCAAGACAAAAAATAAAAAAGTTTTCAAAACGTTCAATCTGTGAGAGTGCAGCTTTAACACTCATAAAATAACAACAGTGGCAAACTGTCACAAGATGTACCCACCTAATTTTGTTTGTTTCTTCAAATAACTCTGAAGCCATTGAGTTATTTATTATGCCCGACAGAAAGCCCATGACTCTGTAATAAGTCATGTCTTAATATGTTTAAGATGGGCGTATAAAAATGTAAAACCTAATTCAATTTTTTATCTTTGAATTCGTTTTGTATAGTACTATCATCCTAATATAAGGCTACCAAACTAAATATCTAAATAACTTTGATCCAATTCAAACACTGCCGACATACAAGGCCACTTGAAACTCTCCTCTCACTCCCTCCAGAGGCTCAATGTTTGCAGTACTTTCAGACTTGTCATTTCACATCGCAATTAACGCTGTGGTGCCTTAGAAACTAAACATTATCGAGCTATGTTATCAATATGCGTAAAGCAATATCATATGTTATGAGGCAAGAAGGTGACCAGACATGGGATATTATGACACTGGGCAAAGAAAACATATTAGGTGAGAACGAAGCTCGAGTCCAAATATGGTTTCATGCTTTATTTATTTATCTGAAACTAGAAAAAGATGCCATTTTGGTATGATAAAAAGATTAATGACCCAATATGGATAAATATAAATATGAGGTCACCAGTGACCAGTTGTACTAAGTGACCAGTCCAGGACAAATGGCATTGCGTCATTCATGTTGTACTCCAAGTATGGTATTCTATATCCAACTTAAGTTATTCTTATGTTCACGCATGATTGACTTCATTCACTGTATTGGCCAGTTATTAATAACAAGTAATCCGATTAGCTACATCGTTCTTAGATTCTAATTAAGACGAATGTTGAATACCAGCCCAGGTGCGTGATTCATTAATCATCTTAGTCGTAAAGTGAAATAATCTTATTGTCATGTGTTCGTTATGTCACAGGGTGAGGAAAATGTGCAGCCAGACTGGGGCTCGAACCCGGGACCCCTGGCTGACAGGGCGAGTGCTCTACCGACTGAGCTACTGGACCGCTTACACATCACCTCACCACCTGTATTGGTATCGGTACCCTGACAGTTATATTTTTCTGTATATTTGTGTGTAATGAATTTTGGCTGGTATCAAAATTGAAAACAGAGTCAGGGAAATAAAAACAACAACAATTTGTTGTCATTGATGATGTCCCTATAGGTTTAATTTAAGATTTTGTAAATTACGGGTAAGATCTTTAAATGAAACAGGACCCAGGCCTTGTATATAAGAACGTAATATGAAGAATTTCAATTCCATTACATATCCGTATTACAAATTAAATTATTTTACTGGTAAATTGAAATAAAAACTGTTTTAAATGATGGATAAATTCCGGTTTTTATGGAAACCAATATTTAAACCACACAGTGGTGCTGATTCGAACTAGAAATGTGTCCATAGGACACAGATGCCCCCACTTCGATTTTTTGTCACAGAAAATAAGCCATAATGATTATTCAGGATAATCTGCACAAGGGCAAATCCTTTTCAAAAATTAGATCGGATAAGATATTTTTTAAGTATTGTTGGGAAATAAAGGGCCCTAACTCCTAAATGATTAAAGCGATTTCCATGGCTATCGAACTTGATCAAGGTATTATGGTCACAAACATGTGTTAAAAGTTTGGTGAGGATTGGACAAACAGTTTTCAAGAATTAGATCGGAAACAATCTTCGGGACGTATTTTTCAAGTCTTTTTTGCAAATAAAGGGCCGTAACTCCTAAATGACAAAAGCGATTTCCATGGCTATCGAACTTGATCAAGATATTATGGTCACAATCATGTATGTAAAGTTTGGTGAGGATTGGACACATACTTTTCAAGAATTAGATTGGAAACATATATTTTTGAAGTATTTTTGGCAAAAAAGGGCCGTAACTCCTAAATGACTAAAGCGATTTCCATGACTATCGAACTTGATCAAGATATTATGGTCACAAACATGTGTTTAAAGTTTGGTGAGGATTGGACAAACGGTTTTCAAGAATTAGATCGGAAACAATCTTCGGGACGTACGTACGTACAGACAGACAGACGTACGTACGGACAAGGGCAACCCTATATGCCGCCACTTTGTGGGGGCATAAAAAGTGATCATACAATAGGAATGTTGTGAAGATGCATTCTTCTTTCTATTTGGCCATATATGGTATCATATGTACCCGTACTGAAATAGGAAGCAATCCCTGGGGGGGGGGGGGGGGGCTCTGATTTCTGTGTTTTCTTCCTCATATTGTTTTCACAGGAACCTGATAGCGAAGCTTTTTTGGCACAGGCATGTGGCAACTGACATATGAGAAACGATGCACCTGATGATTTGCCCGACCAGCGTCTAGGATGTTTCAGTCATGGGGGTTGTTTCAATAAAAATCAAATTTAGTCAATAAATGAAATTAACTTAAGTGTCACACTTTCATGATTCTGTCGCATATTTGTGTGAATAAAACCTATATGAAAGTGTACATAAAGTTGAGAAAAAATAAATTGTGACTTTTACACAGATTTAAATAATTATTTAATTTATTAAAATCGTTATTCAATGTCAGTCTTTTAACCGCAAAGTCATCATGAAAAGATAAGTTCATTCCTTTAAAGTTACTAAATAAAAATAAAAGATAAAGTGAAGATCTAAAGAAAATAATATGTCATTTTCCACAGATAATCTATTTTCAATTTTGATATAATGCAATACAGACACAATACAGTGTTGAATTATCGAGATTTATCAGGACACTACTTTTGCGAATAATATCTAACCAAATTACCTTCAATGACTCTCAATCACTCTTCAAGATTCTTGTCAGTGGACCTCATAACACATGATGGTAGCCTGAAAAAGGAAATGATCAAATTTCAACTTTGCATTAAAGTATTTTTTTTCTGTAATGAATCTCAGGACGATTATTTAATAGAATGTGTTACGCTTTGATATCATAATTGTAAAACAAGTACCAAAATGTAAAAAAAAAAGTGTCGGAGACCGGGTTCGAACCCAAGTCGCCAAAATTGCAGTTGAGCGCTGTATCCACTGAGCTACGAAGGATTATTCTAAACGAGTGGTATATTTAAGCTATATACCTAACTTGGTGTTATCACGTGATAACATCGACTAGCCAATCACGCATAAGGAATGAATTCTACTAGGTAGACATACCCAGTACACTTTTTTAATGGAAAAATATGAAATAACTGCTAAACTTAAATAAATTGTAAACTATGTGGTCATCTGGTGCACAGTCCCTTTAAAGTCGAGTATACAGTAGCATTTGAAAAGGATCTAAATAGTGTTCAGAAACTTAAAATTAAAATCATCTGCGTCATCAAGATGTTCAAGCTGTTACATGCATCTCGTGTGCTCTATTAAAGCAAACATTAAAGGACAAAACTTATTTAAAAAAAAAAATATGTAACAATTACGTGATTTTTATCATGGTACCCATTTGATCAAATCCAACCATAGGGGTTTTCTTGATTTTTTTACCCTATAATATTTAAGGTTAAAAATATTGAAGAGATTTTTTTTATCCCATGTGAATCTAACCACACATTATCCAAAAAATGTTTTCTTATTTTTGTTCATTTTTCTTATTATTTTTTTCACTTTAATTAAAAAAAATATTTATGTGATTTATTGTTTCCTTAACTTCTTACCTTGCTATATTATTCTTTTTTTTTTCAGAAACGATTTATATTTGAACACATTAAAAAACTGCAGCAAATGAACCTTTTTTAAGGTTTACAATGATTACAATGTTAAATGCTTGTACATGTCACGTCATATAATTTAAGCAATTTACAACGAATGCTTAAAGATAAGAAACTTTTTTGCTTAGCCAGTTGTCATAACCTACTGTCAATGAAGAATAAATAAAAGAAATATCACGCTATGCGCTTAAAAGCAAAATGACACTACACTTACATTGTAATTATGAGAATGTAATAGTATCCATTAACATATATAGACTGTATTATAATTCACTAAATCGCAGATTAAGCAAATACAAAGTAAACAAATAAACACTTGGTTTACACTATCTCCAAATACATTAAGGTTTGAACTTATTCATTAACTTCCGTATTGCCGCAATAAAAAAATCTAAAAATCTACACTTGAAATTTGCATAAGTTGAATTGAAGCTATACGCATTCTTTTTCCATTCGCATTCATTTAGTTCAAGGTTGTGTAATTTTATTGCGGGCAATTGTGACTAAATTGGTTTAGATCTAATTTAAAAGTATAAAGACTACACAATGTCAAAATAAAACAAGTTTTGATGTAATGAATGTTTAACATTTTCGAATTCAATTAACTTGTAACAATGGACAAACACTTACATTAAAGGGATTTAACACCAAAATGATACTATTGATAGAAAAAAAATTGTCAAAAATTTACATGAAAATGATACAGGTGTGTGCAACGTTTTGAAACTTTCTTATTGATAATTCCAAAAAACAATAAAACCAAATACACTTTTTGGAATTACAGTCATTAGGACCTTGGGAAATATTCAAAATAACAAAAGTAGGATACAACAAATTACAAAGCATATCTAACTTAACCCAAAATAATTGTATAAAGTTCAACAAAATCAGAATATCGAGCTAAAAGAGTTTGACATAGCAAATTTCGACTGTTTATAAACTGTGCATACAGTTAGAATGATTAAGGAAAAAAAATAATCTAAAATTTTATCATAATGTGATCTAATCACCTTAGAATACATTATGATGAGTGACATGATGATGACGTTACAAATTCCAGATTTGCAAATTCTCTGAAAATTTTGAATTGTTATCATGCTCAGTTATAAAATGATTATAAATCGTTGGTCCATAATTATAATAAATTCCCCATAAAGAAGTCCTTAAGCAGTTCAATTCAGGCATACTATTAAAGTAAATAAATCAGCTTTAGTTTAATACAATGACATAAGTTAAAACTTTAACCTCCTGTCAAGTTCTTTATAGCTTGTTATTTTGTTCTGTTATAAAAAGAATAAATGCTTATGGTAATTTAAAAATTAAATGTGCATTGTATGCGATGGTTTATATTAGTGCTGTTTATGCTTACATGCGATTATGAAAAAGAAAAAAATTGTTGATGCATACATGCCATATTTCTGAGAGGATTCCCAGGGGTTTTTGGTCTGAATTCCAGGGGATTTTGATATAAGACCAGGGGAGTTTTACGCAGGAAAATTTAGCGCAATATCGACATTCATAATATAAGACTAAATACAGAAATCTGAATGAGTATTTACTCAAATTTATTTATTGCTCTTATATATGTATGGTACAAACAAGATAAGAATAAATAATATATAATATAATCATCATCATTTCAATTCATAGCATAAATATATTAATACATCAGCATTATATAAAAAAAATAAGATATTGTGGATTAACATCACTAGAATGTTTATAAACTTTACTTAAGCACATTCACTTATGTAAATTCTAATAGCACTGAGCAAGATAATAAAATCTTTTCACTATTAATTTTATCATTCATGCATGATGAAATACTTCCAGTAACACACTATAATTACAACCATGTGTGGACTTAAAAAAAATTAAGTCAACATGGCTTTTGATAAAACAAAAAATTACAGATAGTGTGTTCATTGAATTTTACATTCATTATATTATGGATGCTTTCCATGGTCAACCTTGAGCTATATTTTTGAAAAAATAATAATAAATAAAAAATATTTTCATTTGAATTCCAGGGGATTTTGATCCCCTGCTGGGGAAGAGGGTGGATGTGTCAGAATTCCGGGGGGATTTTTACAAGGGATTGATTAAGCATGTTTATTGACGTGTTTGGCATCTTTCTTTATAACTGATGGCCCCTCGGGATGGCCCGACCCCATGGTCCCTATACGGGGCATAATTCATGATTTCAATTATTGCATTATAATGGTGATAAATATTGGTTAAAGACTTTTACGGATAAAATGCAGTAACAAAACAATTGTTTTGTAAATAGGAATGTAGATACACTATTAGTGTTGGGACTCGGCCAGAAAAATTACTATCGATAATCGGTTTATGAAACTGATCAATAATCGATTATTAATCGATTTAATTATTATTCAATTATCTTTGGACATTTAAGGCATACAGATAAAATACAGTACACTCAACGAGTTAGACCCACTTTCCTCGCTCACTCCGAGGGATAAAGTCGATGATTGCGGATTTCCTTCGAGGGTAAAACTGTTGCCCTCGCTTAAATCCCCCTGAGTTCCTCCGAGTGGCTGGCTTACCGCCGAGTTTAATATGAACGATAGCGTTGAGAATCGTCCGATTTTATGATCCCGCGGCAGAAATTCGAGTCTAATCAGATAAGCAAGAAATCATTCTTGTTTAAAAGTTATTTATTTTTATGCTTATACACATTGTTAAGCGTAAAAGATTCTTACATGTACCAACGTTTAATTTGTATTTGTGTCCGTAAACGCCAATTGAATATTGTCTTGAATAATAAACATTGAATCATTAAAGTGATGCCATTAATTTTATTGCATCATAAAGCAGCCCACTAATAAACACTTTTCTGAACCATGACCTCTGATGTTAAGCGCGAAATCAATACAATGTAGAATATACTATTTATTATTGGTGATTAAAAATAGCTATGACATTTAATGGAATTTTCCACAGAAAACGAGGCAAGAAGGCCTTCAAAACCATGCGCTGTGACATTTGAACACGCGTTTGACCTGCTGATTTTCCGAAAATGTGTAACCTAGCCTTTCTCGGATGAAATGTGTTTATCAATGTATTCTGTCATTAGCAAAAACACGTTTTATTAAAGATGCATGTGCAACTAGTGAAATACGACTGCATTCTTGTGGTAAGCTAACTTCATGCAAAATGGGCAGAGGAAAAAGAATAATAGCAATTTACTGGAGCTGTCGTTATCGGTTGAAAAATTTAATAAAAACTAAAATAACTTTAGCGTAGATTCTTATCAAGTGTCCGCAGAGTTAACCCCTCCGCAAGGAGTGCCGAGTTCGTTATTCTTCGGTCAATGATCACCCTCCGAGGGCCTTTAATTCAAACTCCGAGGAACGTGGACAGTTGATAAAATCATTGTGTTGGCCGTGATAGCGAAAATCCGCGGAGGGAAACAGAAAGTGGGTGTAACTCGTTGAGTGTACTGTACATGCAACCGTTTTAAGCACCAATGTTCCCTTACAATATTGTTTGTACATTTCTTTGTATAAATTACATTATTTATTCAGAACGCAACTGTCCTTTAGAGTTTACAAGTTACTATTACAGAACAGGAGACCACAAAATTTTTGTCTTACATTTAGTATTGTATACATGTGTAAAATAAACACAAAGAAAGATATCAATTTCTTTTTAATAATCAGTCAGTAATAAGTAAAACAAGCAGTTGAATATGCTATTTGTTTTGGGTGGATGCAAAAAGGTTCTAAGTGATATTAAATATAGAAGAAGATAGAACCTTTTCGCTTTCACCCCTCATTATGCTTTCAGAAAACTGAGAAAACTAAATTTTTACATGGTGAGAAGTAAACGGTAAAATGTTTTAAAAATCACTTTAAAACCACAAACATGAGATTAGTTGAGAACCAATCCTTTAGCAGTTAAATTACAAAGAAAATTTGTAATATTTACTGTAGTGACAATCTGACTTGATAAGAATATGACTAGATAACTTAACATAGTAACACCTTAATTAACATTCCAATCTAAACTAGCATTAACCAGAAAAAGAAAATAAGTCGGTAGCAGTTATGTCCCTTGTTTCTATAATAAATTGTTCAAATTTCACTATGGATTGTCGGCGACATAGGCCTTTACGATCAATTGTCGACTATAATCGATCATCTGCACAACACTAGCCACTATCATTTTAACTAATTAACTTAAAAATGAAAATGGCTTGCTTCAGTGAGTGCATTATTTCTACCTCATTTAAACACCAGAGGTAAATCTTTCATCCAAGGCAATTTTTAAAGCTGCTTGTGAAATATTACTTATGGTGCTCACCCATAAAAATATATTGATATCTTTTACCAGACCAAGCATTACCTCCAATAAAAATCATATGGCTCAGTGTATTCTAGTAACAGCATGTATACTCTATTTTGGCTATTGTAAATTAATATTTTCTCCAATAGAAGACATTTTACCTTGTATGTATTTCTTTAGACCTAACGGTCAATGTTAATCCGAGAAAGTGCAAGCATTTATTTCCAACGGGGTCCTTTTTTGTTTTTATGCTGAATGGAAGCACATGGAAGAGACAGATGTGGGATACAAGAAAGTTGAGTGTGATTATCTAGCGCTTTTAAAGACATCAAATATGGAAAATGGATTTTAAGTATCTTCCATGGGCGCTTGTGTAAGATAGGTTTATCCCAACTGCGAGCGTATAGTGTTTTGCAGAAACAAGGTTTACCTCAGTGAAACAAAATAAAGTTAAAATGTATTTTTTCGCTGGATCTGTTTTATGAGTAGTGCAAATTATTTGCGTATAGATATGTGATAATTCGTGGTTGTCATGGATATGTGCGCAGTGATTCAGATTATGTAAATAGTTAAATCGTTTTTTAAATAGTTCTGAAGAGAGTGCAGCATTATTTCTTAAATGCAGCGTGAAAACTTTTTTTGGTGCCATTTGAAGTGAGAAATAATCAATTTGGATTTTAAATATTGCCACAAAACGATGCTTCCATAATGCCACAGACGACAGTCTTCAACAAGGGAGGTAATTACAATGTGATGACCATTAAAAAGTTCCATACAGGTACTTGTTTTCTCTTTGCTTGTGGGCAAGATCAGGATTTCCAGCATGGCTAAATGATTGGTTCTACTTACATGTAGGTGGAAGAAAAATATATAGGGTAAGCAATGGGGCCATAATTCAGCCCCCAAGTCACTAAAAAGGCAGCCTTGAGACCGGAAACAAACAGTTGCATATTTTAATTCGGTTAAGATTAAATTCAAGGATGCGATTCAGAGATAAAACACTTCCTCATTTAAAAGTAAACAGTGTATTAAACACACATTACCATAAGCGTTCTAATATTTCATGCAGAGAATGACTTAAATATTAAAACTGAAAAGGATATAAACATTATCATGTTTACTGTTACTGTAGTTAAGTTATTCTGAACGGAAAATAGGTTATTATAAATATGATAGCAAACTTTTATTGCAAGTGTTTGCTTGCGTCATCAAATTCCCCCATTCAGGATTTTATTAACAGACATTACATTTCTAAATGATAAACAAGCAAGTGTTAGAGTCAAATGACACTTGTCAAAGAAGCCAGAAACTAAATACATACATATAAATATGTCCAGCAGCATCAGCAGCAACAACAACAACATCTTCACATTCAAAGATTAATGGTGTGTGAAACTGTTGCCAGTTTATCAACTGAGTATAATTAAAACATAATGAGATGATTGTTCAAAACTTAAAGTTAATGTCAACATTGTAAACAGCATCATTGTTAACTATGTCAAAATTGTAAACAGTGTCATTGTTAACTACGCAAATACTGTAACAGCATCATTGTTAACTATGTCAAATTGTAAACAGCATCATTGTTAACTATGTCAAATTTTAAACAGCATCATTGTTAACTATGTCAACATTGTAAACATCATCATTGTTAACTACATCAACATTGTAACAGCATCATTGTTAACTATGTCAACATTGTAAACATCATCATTGTTAACTACATCAACATTGTAACAGCATCATTGTAAACTACGTCAACACTGTAACAGCATCATTGTTAACGTTGTCAACATTTTTAACGTCATCATTGTTAACTATGTCAAAATTGTAAACATCATCATTGTTAACTATGTCAACATTGTAACAGCATCATTGTTAACTATGTCAATATTGTAAACAGCATCATTGTTAACTACGTCAACATTGTAACAGCATCATTGTTAACTACGTAAATACTGTAACAGCATCATTGTTAACTACGTCAATATTGTAAACATCATCATTGTTAACTACGTCAACATTGTAAACAGCATCATTGTTAACTATGTCAACATTGTAACAGCATAATTGTTAACTACGTCAATATTGTAAACAGCATCATTGTTAACTACGTCAACATTGTAAACAACATCATTGTTAACTATGTCAACATTGTAAAAAGCATCATTGTTAACTAAAAACTCTTTGTAACAGGCTTACTATTTAGATAAAACATGATGGGCAGCTGAAACAGATCCCTTGAAAATTGTACGAAATACTCTAGACCACAAATGTGTCCATTAAGTTACAGGTCTGTAAATATTTAAAAGTTAACAACAATGACATAAACAGAGTTTATGAGGCATACTTAGCAAATATTTTAATTTTCTCAGAAATGGATTTAAAAGATCTTGTTATATGTAATTATATTAAAAATAGGATGTTCACTGAAATACAATGACAATGACAACCTTCCATTTTCAATAAAATACCAGTATGTCCAAAATCTGACTCAAAGTTATCAATGTGATGTGTTGTTAACACAAACTTGTCTCAAGCTTGCCAAGAGCACAATGCTCATCATGCATGAAGGCGTAAAGCCCCTTTTTTGGTTAAACAGTAAAAAAGTGCAGTCTCCACATTCACATTTCAGGGGCGTAGCTTTGGGAGGGGTCCTGGGGCATGCCCCCTCAGAAAATTTTGAAAACCATGATGCAATCTAGTACATTCTTGGCATTCTGAGGTACTTCATTTAATAGTGGAAATGGACAGTTTTAGGATTTTGTAGTCAAGTACACATACTGCAACTTTGGCTGATTTGTTTTGTCAGAATCATGTGGATTCACCAGCTTACTCATGAATAGGCAGCTACGCGCCTGCTTTTTATATCTGCTTGTCCAGTTTGACAAGATCTTAGTAAATTTTGAGTGCCCTGGTGTGGTATTCAATATTGGTCTAACCTGGACCTAAAAACAATGTACCCAATTGGGTCGGGTGTTATAAATAACACACCGTTCCTATGAATGATCTAAATGATGCATATTATAAAAATAAGATTAACTTAATTTGCATATTGAATACCAACCGTTGTCATTAATTTACTTGCCCCAAATAATGTACCATAATTTACTGTTTTAACACATAAAGGCACTGTTTGTACATGCTGTAAATTTGTTCTTAAGAAATAAATAATATATCTGTTTACAAATGACAATATCAATCTTTTTTTCAAGCGTCAAGCACAACAAAAATAATGCTTCATTTTACATCTTATCTTGAGTAGGTGTTAGAAGTAGGTAATCTTTTTTTAAGATAACAAACAGGGGCCGTATTCAATAAGCATCTCAGTGAATATTTTCATCTTTTCAATTTCGTAATTTTTAACATCAAATATTTTAAATACCCGCTACTTTTCATCTGATTTATTCATATGGATAGGGATATATTGTTTGGATAATTT
Organism: Mya arenaria; assembly: GCF_026914265.1. NCBI lineage: Eukaryota > Metazoa > Mollusca > Bivalvia > Myida > Myidae > Mya > Mya arenaria. Next base: position 37,768,019 of record NC_069136.1, read on the forward strand.
TCTTGCTTATTTTCATGTTTTTGGTGTACAAATATTGTTCGTTTTCTTAAATGTGGTTACATGCAAAACCTTAACAAGAGATTCTATGTTGAATAATAAAGGGCAATTATTTTGCATTAAATGCAAACTAGAGTTATCTAACTTTGTTAATTTAGTAGGTTGGATGGTAAAGTACCATTGTGTAAAGTCTCCATGCAATACCTCAAGTAGTTGCTGAGATATTAACCTATGTGTGCTTGCATGCAAAACCTTAACACAGGTGTGATGCCAATGCCAACGCCAACGCTGACGCTTGGGTGAGTAGTATAGCTCTCCTTATTCTTCATATAATTGAGCTAAAAAGGCCTGTAATTCATGGACTTGACCTTGAACTTAAAACTTTGAACTTTTATTTAAAACTCATGGCTATTACAGGCATATAGAACTAACAAACAAAATGCAATAAAAAGATATATATATAAAATACAAAAATGCAATAAAGAACAACTGATACACAAAACATACTAAAAACATAAATTTTTCGTCAATACTATAACAAGATATATAAATAAACATGAAAAATGACATAAATATTTTGCATAAGATAGGTGAAAAAAAAGGACGGAAGTTGGAACACTAACAGAATTATATTTTATATTAGAAGAGAATACTTTGAATGAATTTAGCTAATCATATTATAGTAGAGATGTCAGGCTACACATAAGCTTCTTGAACTATAATGTGTTTGGATCTTGTCAGATAGTAATATTTATTAATAAACATATTCCTATCTGCATAAAAAACCATCTTAATGTAATGGAACTCAACACCATTGTCATTTATATCCCATAATGTACACTTTCTTAAGGACCTATCAATATAAATATAACGACCACACACAATTGGAATAAAACTGTTCAAACATATCTTTAAAAAGCCTAATTTCAATGACTGCTTTAATATGTTCATTTTTACAATTGTGAAACAAGATTTTAGAACAATATACAGAGAAACTGCGTTCCCTCAAACAAGTGGTGGTTCGAGAACCGGCGTTCCCTTGAGGTCAGAGCTTGGTCCCAAGCTTTTTTCCTTCTATTTTCATATAAAATATACACACGCTGCATCGAAACCTAATTATGTCGAGCAGTTGAGCAATATCCTAGGTCCCAAGTACACAAATCGTGCACAAAACCTTATGGCTCCATCGAGGACATAATTTCACACTTTTTCCAAAATAAACAAACAATTCCTAGGTGTTAAAATTTTTGCAAGTTGTAAAAATTGCAATGACAGTTGAAAGGCAATTTGATAAGGTGTGAAAAACCATTTTTCACTGTTAATGCATGACCGATATTAGTTGATATGGGCATTTGAGATGATAATTATGAGAAGTTAATGACGAGAAGTTAATGCTTTAGATGTGGTCAGAAGGCTCTTTGAATTCACTGCCCGTGCTGACCGTGATCTTCAGACTCTCTGTACGCTCTCACGTCATAAAACGATTGAACAGTTTCGCGAAACCGACAAGATGCGCCAATCAACAATCCTTGTATTTGCAAAACTTAAATCTGACTAAAGCTACACTGAAAGATATTTCATATCAAACTGGAAAATTGAAAATCGGGTCGTTCGAAACATCGGTTCCCTCGAGGTTTTGGCTCAGTCCCTCGAGCGATCGCAGTTTTACTGTATCTAGCTTGGCACAATATAACACCAGCTTGTGGAATTGTAAGGTGATGGGAACAGGTCTACATGAAGGAAATCTACTTTTCAGCCTTTGAGACCTGTGAAAAACCAAATTATTTATCTCACTCCAAAATACAACCAGTACCACCTTGAATTGGAAGTTGGCTGACTAATGGCACTTGTGAGAGAGGTAAGTGTGATATCCAATGTGATAACCAGAAAACTTAAACTCTATGAGTGTGCATGAGTCATGTTTCAAAGGAAAACTTGAGAGGAAAAGGGTGACAGGCTGGAACCCATGAACAGCATTCCACAAGCACGATGTATTAACAGGTTATCCTAAATGGGTGGCTGGTTCTTATATCAACAAACGCGAAATTGCTACCCCAAATATCCTTTATCCAACTCTTGCATTTTACTGTACACCCAGTATTGGACTGGAACCCATGACTTCCAGAACACTTGCACGACGCTGTATCTGACTTGAGCTGAACGTGCTGACTGACTTATTACAGCAACACACAACATTGAACTTGTGTTAAAACACCGATTCAGAATCATGGTAGTGATATCATCGTAAAAAGGCCTAACAAAACATAATTGAGGGAATTGAATAGGTCTACATAATAAAATTAGTTTGTATCTTACCAAATATTTTTAAATGTGGAGCTGTCATTTACTGTTTGTTGTTTATTTTGCAAATATGCAGACAATTGTTTCTTTGTTTTGGTTGACTAGGAAGTGAACACTTGCGATGGTTTCGCAAAAGTTTTTCAGTAATCAAATTTGTAATTGTAGCATACAATTTAAGTATTATCATTTTAATTGACAAAATATTTAATAAAAAAGTGAAATTCCAGGCTTTTGTGGATAATTTATGTAAAAAACTTGATTTCGAAACTACCAATAACTATGGGTAGATTTGGTTACATACCACTGATTTCAATCAATTATCACACACAGTCACCTCCCCTTATATATACTGCACAGAAGCTGGGCTGGGACCAATGACGGCAGAACACTTGAACGACGCTCTATCTGACTTGGGCTTAACGTGCTGACACTTATTACAGCAACACTAAACATTAAACTGTTAAACACAGATTCAGAATCATGGTAGTGGTATCATCGAAAAAAGGCCTAACAAAACATAATTGAGGGATTTGAACTACACGGAGTCGATAACGAGTCAATGGATACAATCTCCTTTAAATTAAAATTAGTTTGATTAAGTCAATTAAGTTTGATTAATCCTCTGTAAGGTTTTTTTTTATACATAAATATTTTATCAATTTGATCATACGTACAGCATCAAGGTTTGATTTGATTTTATAATCGTAGCATCAAGAAAAGTATTCCGATACAATTAACACGGCGCTAGTCATCATGCAACCAATCATTTGACCAAGAAATATATTACATTTTATCAATAAACTCGAAAGCATTGTTTTCTGATTGAAATCTAATAATGTTACCCCTGAAAAAAGTAATAAGGGGAGATAAATGTTGAAATAAGCGCCACCGAATTCAAATTATTGAGCTGTGTATAATTTTACATCTATCAACGTTTAAAATTTAAATCAGTTCTTTCCAGTTCTTATGACAAACTTTGTTTCAGGTTTAACAAAGCACAAGGGGAGATAACTTTGCACAATTTGTCAAAGAATAAAGCTTCAAGTACTGTGCACAACCTAAAATTGCCAACATTCAATTCCTTCTTGTTGTTTCCCAGTCAGAAAGGTAATTTACACTTTAGGAAGTTTAAAGTATTTATAGTACAAGGGGAGATAACTCCACAACAAAGTGACCAATAGTTAGAATTGTTATGCAGGGTGCCATTTAAAAACAAGTTTTTTCATCTACATGTATAAATGTTCAAAGATTCAATTCTCCTTTAAGCAGATATCACATTATGACCTGGACAATGTTTACATTATCAAAAAAAATAAACAAAGGGAGATAACTTTGCAACTAGCAAGTGCCTAGCAGTTTTGTCAGGAGCACAACTTTGCATTGCCATATATCTATGTTTCAAGTTTCAACCAACTTCTCCAAATAGTTTCTTTGAGGTCTGCTACAGACAAAAATTGGTTGAATAATTATAAAAATACTGACAAAACCAGTCATGTCTTCCTTCAGAGAACTTGAGAAGGGGAGGCAAAATAATAGCTCATAGTTTTATTAGCTAATGGATTACTTTGACCTCAGAGAGAGTGACAAACAACCTTTGACATGTGACAAGGCAGAGTGTGGCTCCCAATCGCATCATATTAATTTCTTTCTTTAGGCCATAAGTATTCTTTGCAATAAAATAAAACAAGAAATTGATTATTATGCAATTTATTTATCTCTCTTCAATATTATAATATAGGGGGAGATGATATATATATATTACCTAGTAACTTATATCACTTCAACAACATGTTTACATTGATCAAGGCACCAACAATTGTTTGAAATTATTCATTTATTCATTGTGTCCCTATTTCTCAAATCTTCTGAAGTCCATTATACTGGATTAAGCGAAGCTCACAATTTTTTTTCCATAATTCATGTTATGTTTACTTCTTTAAGGTAATTTTTACTGTAAACAGGAATTATCTATATGGTCATCAAAATTAATCATTTTTCATTAATCAAAATCAAATTTTGGTTATGTATTTTGAATGGTTAAAATAAGGGGTCACAACATGATTAGTCCTTAACCAATGATGTTGTGTCATACATGTTGGAGGCATGATATAGTATAATCTAAATCATAATCATATCACAGATGATAACAAATAAAAAAATTGCAGAGCCAAAGCAAAACGCAAAAACAATGAAAAATATATGATACAAGCATTTTCAGTGAAAAGATATCCCCCGCCAACGATGGCTTGTTTGTGCTTGATGGCTTGTTTGTGCTTGAAGGTTAAAAAAAATCTCAGAAAGAATAAGATAAGCACATTGGTTTATCCCTTTCCGAGCAAAATTATAAAATATCGACCGGGACTACTTTATGATAATTTTTTTTAGCAATTACACAATCCAAAATATAAATAAACAGACATCATCGCAGTATGTTGGTTCATATTTATTTCAAGTTTCAAGAATTTCTACCAACTAGTTACTGAGAAATGGCTGTAAATGAGTTTTTCAAAAAATCAAGGGCAATAACTCCAAGTACAATTGACCAATACAAAAAAAAATGAACAGGCATCATCCCAGTATAGTAATTCATATTTATTTTAAGTTCCATGAAATTCTGCCAGCTAGTGACTGAGAAATGGCTGTGAATGTGCATTTTTTTAAAATCAAGGGCAATAACTCCAAGGACAATTGACCAATCAAATTTTTTTTTGGACAGGCATCATTCCAGTATAGTGGTTCATATTTATTTTAAGTTTCATGAAATTATACCGGCTAGTTACTGAGAAAACGCAGGTGACCGACAGACGGAAGGACGGAAGGAAGGACGGACGGAAGGAAAGACGGACGGACGGACGGACAACGCCATTTCAATATCCCCCTCCCTATATCATAGGCGGGGGATAAAAATCTATCTAAAACAACAATATAATATACAGTTAAAAAAATAAAATAATAACATGAATAACACCAGCTTGCATACCTGGCAGGACATTTTTATGATGAATATTATGTTAAAAAAGAATACTTTTGCTTTTACCTGGTTCATTTAAGCTGCAGTCTCACAGACTGACAGTTTGACATTTTTCTTAGTTTTAGTATCAATGCCTTTTTAATTCATTCATATAAGATATATGTAACTCACAACAGAACAGATCACAACTGTTTAAAAAAAACGCAGAAAAAGTAATTTTTCTAAGAGCATTTATAACATTTGTTTTTGAACTTAAATATGAAAAACTATGACCCGATCATTTCTCAGCAGTCTTATATCAATGGTTTCCAGACATTTACCCAAAAATTTGCTCATTCCATGACGCAAACTAAAATAGTTATCAAAACGATGAATCTGAAAGAGTGCAGCTTTAAAATATGAACCAACAATTACAAGTGAAAGTATTTGATGTGTTTTCAGGCAATACCATTGTAGAGAACACTGGCCGAACCAGGGTTGGTTTTCATAAAACATCTAGGGTCATTTCCTAACTTGTGCTGATTTCTGTAAGTTTTCAAAGTCAGATTAAATGGTATTTATAAGTGTTTGATTTTTATAAAAGAATGGATTTTGATTAAAGCCACTCTAAAAACCAAATTAGAAATCTTTACGTTAACCTAAAATATGCATATCACAAACATATGATGAATTTCTAACATGAGCTGTCAAAAGTTTAAAAAAAATCTAATTGTGGTTGAACACATCAAAATGTAAAACTAGAAGCTGTCAAAAGCTTGGTCCAAACATTCGTGAGATGAGGAAAGTGCCTGTCTAGATGTCTGACCATAGAACAACTTTCTTCTGTTTCTCCGAACTGAGAATGTACGAGCCAGCTGGATGCCAGGAACAGGCAAGGATTGAGTGCCTGAAAATACATACACATACTTGATATATTGACAAGGCAGACTTATATGTTATGAGGTATATAAAATTGAAAAATAGGTGGTCACCGCATGACCAGTTCTGGACCAATGGCGTTGCACCATTCATGTTGCAAGCATTATGTACATGTATGCATGAAGTATTGAAATTAACAATCAGAGGGCAAGTGGGGTTACAAGGCCTACCTATTTTTTGTTTTAAATAAGAAATATAACACCTACAAGCACAAATCTGCAATAAGATCAGGGCTTCTAAAAACTGGCAATTTGCCAGCCTGGACTGATTTTGACCAAGCCAGACCTATTCAGTTTTCCAACAAATTGGGTCCGAAATTTTCTCAATTTTTTAATGATTTCAATCAAAAACGACTAAGTCAGTAAAAATTGTTATACACAAACATTCTTGGGTCATGCACACATTCAAAATTACTCCCAATAAAAGTGTCCATCAGCTGCATTTTTCTGCATCATATTATATGATGTATTGCATGTACAGGTATGCAGGAAGAATTTAAAATTAAATTACAACCAAAGGGCAAGTACACAAACCAGACTAATACTAAATATTTTTCTCTTGTTTAAAAAAAAAAAAAAAAATCACATCTACAAGCACCAATTTGTTATATGATGGGTCTGAGTCGTCTAACCAAAACTTCCTGCAAAACGACTCTTCAAAACTTTGCGTGTTCCCGAATAATTTTGTTCCAAGGTAAAAAATTATGACCGAATAAACTAAATATGCACTCTGTATAGTAATAAACGACTACAACAATACATACGTGTGTTCCTTAAGAGTTTTCTCCACCTTGCCTCGTGCGATGTTCCAGATGAAGAGCGTCCCGTCACTAGACCCTGCACACGCGTACATGCCATCCGGGCTGAACACCGCACGTGACCAGTCATAGCCCACTTTGAAATTGTCATCACTGCAGTTGGAAAAAGATAAATCTATTAATTATCATTCAATTATTATCTAGAAACACTACACCGTATGATTGCCACTTCGCCTCGCACATGGGTACATGCAATCTTAGCTGAAGTCACTAGTGGATCCGGGAGGGGAGGGGGGGGGGGGGGGTTGGCGTACCCGGTACCAAAGTTTGTCTGAGTTCAATTTTTATTTCAATATAGGAGAAAAAAACTACAAAAGTCCAAAAATACACCCTTTTTGAATATAGATTATTAAAGTTTTCATGGGGAAGTACCCCCCAACCCACCTGCCAACACTTTGGACCAAACAAATCCTGGTTCTGTCAGAGGGGCGCAAGTCAAATATTATTGTATAAGAGATGGCAGCTTATCTCATAAAATTGTATTAGAGATGGCAGCTTATCTCATAGCATTGTAGAAGAGATGGCAGCTTATCTCATAGAATTGTATTAGAGATGGCAGCTTATCTCATAGCATTGTAGAAGAGATGGCAGCTTATCTCATAGAATTGTATTAGAGATGGCAGCTTATCTCATAGCATTGTAGAAGAGATGGCAGCTTATCTCATAGTATTGTAGAAGAGATGGCAGCTTATCCCATAGCATTGTAGAAGAGATGGCAGCTTATCCAATATTATTGTAGAAGAGATGGCAGCTTATCTCATAGAATTGTAGAAGAGATGGCAGCTTATCTCATAGAATTGTAGAAGAGATGGCAGCTTATCTCATAATATTGTATTAGAGATTGCAGATTATCCCATTTCACTGAATAAGAGATAGTAGCTTATCCTATACCACTGTATAAGATATGGCAGCATATCTCATAGTATTGTAGAAGAAATGGTAGCTTATCTCCTAGTATTGTAGAAGAGATGGCAGCTTATCTCATAATATTGTATTAGAGATGGCAGTTTATCCCATAATATTGTATACGAGATGGCAGCTTATCCCATATCACTGTATAAGAGATAGTAGCTTATCTCATATCACTGTATAAGAGATAGTAGCTTATCTCATAATATTGTAGAAGAAATGGCAGCTTATCCCATAACATTGTAGAAGAGATGGAAGCTTATCCCATATCACTGTATAAGAGATAGTAGCTTATCCCATATCACTGTATAAGAGATAGTAGCTTATCTCATAATATTGTAGAAGAGATGGCAGCTTGTCTCATAATATTGTAGAAGAGATGGCAGCTTATCCCATAACATTGTAGAAGAGATGGAAGCTTATCCCATAACATTGTAGAAGAGATGGAAGCTTATCCCATAACATTGTAGAAGAGATGGCAGCTTATCCCATAACATTGTAGAAGAGATGGCAGCTTATCCCATAACATTGTAGAAGAGATGGCAGCTTATCCCATAACATTGTAGAAGAGATGGAAGCTTATCCCATAACATTGTAGAAGAGATGGAAGCTTATTCCATAACATTGTAGAAGAGATGGCAGCTTATCCCATAACATTGTAGAAGAGATGGAAGCTTATCCCATAACATTGTAGAAGAGATGGCAGCTTATCCCATAACATTGTAGAAGAGATGGAAGCTTATCCCATAACATTATAGAAGAGATGGAAGCTTATCCCATAACATTGTAGAAGAGATGGCAGCTTATCCCATAACATTGTAGAAGAGATGGCAGCTTATCCCATAACATTGTAGAAGAGATGGCAGCTTATCCCATAACATTGTAGAAGAGATGGAAGCTTATCCCATAACATTGTAGAAGAGATGGAAGCTTATCCCATAACATTGTAGAAGAGATGGAAGCTTATCCCATAACATTGTAGAAGAGATGGAAGCTTATCCCATAACATTGTAGAAGAGATGGCAGCTTATCCCATAACATTGTAGAAGAGATGGAAGCTTATCCCATAACATTGTAGAAGAGATGGAAGCTTATCCCATAACATTGTAGAAGAGATGGAAGCTTATCCCATATCACTGTATAAGAGATAGTAGCTTATCTCATATCACTGTATAAGAGATAGTAGCTTATCTCATAATATTGTAGAAGAGATGGAAGCTTATCCCATAACATTGTAGAAGAGATGGCAGCTTATCCCATAACATTGTAGAAGTGAATGAAGCTTATCCCATAGTATAATAGAAGTGATGGAAGCTTATCCCATAGTATTGTAGAAGAGATGAAAGCTTAACCCATTGTATTGAAGAAGAGATGGAAGCTTATCCCATTGTATTGAAGAAGAGAAGGAAGCTTATCCCATAGTATTGAAGAAGAGATGGAAGCTTATCTCATAGTATTGTAGAAGAGTCATCATGGCAGCTAATCTCATGATATTGTATAAGGGATGGTAGTTTATCCAATAGTGTTGTATTAGACAATGACAGCTTAAGCACTGTATAAGATGCTTTGAAAACATGTATGATCAAAATGGCAATGGCAAAATGTTTGGTACACATTCAAACAATGGAATTCAAGGTATCTAATTCCTGGTACTCACCATAGTGTATACATAACCTGGTTTTGGCGTAAATCTATCACTTTTAACGTGTCTTCTCGGGTACAGACTAATAATGATGTGTGGTCTGAAAGAAGAAAACAGGATAATTGCTGGAGTAACAGTTTGCCTTTTAGTTAAGGAATGGACAAGATACATGATTAAATGGTACTGCCTTTCAAGTCTGTTTCTTTGTATAACTTTGAAGGGAAAATACCAGTAACCTCATGTGGGAAAATAGCTCATTGAGCTAATGTTTCTTATTAGGCCAAAAAATTTTTTTGTTTGGTTAGGATTACATCCTTTTCAAAAATAGGTAGGGTAGGTAGGCTTTTTTTTATTTATTATTTTTATTAGGCTTTATATAAGAATATCATTTTCATCATTGGAGAATGTTGTTAAAGTTATCTTCTGTATTTATAAGCATTTAAGGTTTAAACTACATATTGAAAAGCAATTAAAAAAAAAAAAAACGAAAAAAAAAATTATTATTATTTTTTTTTTTTAGTTTTCAATTTTTTTTTCAAACTGACTATAAAAACGGTAGGGTCGGCGCCTATTCCGTAGGTAGGGTCGGGTAACCCGAATCAAATGTATTTTTTTTAGGCCTTAGCATGTACCCGACTTTCAATAAACGTTCTTGTATCTTTTTAGGGAATCCGGTACATTATTTGACTCGGATGGGACTTTAAAGCAGCCATGAATATAATGATATTTAACTATATTTAACTTCATAAAGTACATAAAGGGTCATAACTCAACTATTATTAGAGCCAGGGTTATGGGACTTCGTACTCATGCATGCCAGAACAGTCATATTCTATGTAATGACTCACCCGGTGACAAAGCAAGGGAGGTAATTTTGCCATGAAGTTCAATCTCGTTGCTCTTGTTATCTGATTTTGTGTCCCAGAATCGTACACGTTTGTCAAAATGGCCGCTGATTATGTGCGTCCCGTGTAGTGTGACCAAATCATGGCAACTTGACTCAGCCAATATGGTTTTAATACCTGTGTGATATAAAAACATAATGTATGTAACATTATTTTTTTCATAATTTGTTATTATGTGTCTAAATATCATTAGGAATCGAAAGAAGAACAAAACCTTAAAGGTTCAGTGGCAATGATCTGCAAGGTCATTTCCATCAATCATCTATTTCATAATCAGAACTGAACACTGTAACAAAAAGAATTATTACACACAAATGTTCACAAAATTGTAACTGATTAATCTTTTGATGAACAAGCAAAATAATTATAGGCTAATAGGCATAACAATTGTCAGGAAAGAAAGAGATGTTGATATCCAAGTTTTTGGTTAAAACGTCAGTATGTTTTATATAAATAACATGTCATCCATTCAACCAGTATAAGAATATATATATAACATTTTTTAACTGATGATCATCCTATTTAAAATCAGAATCAATTATTGCTGACTATGCTTTAGTATGGATAACAGAACATAAACGCTTTATTATGGATTACAGAACACACATGATTTAGTATGGATTACAGAACCTACATGCTTAAGTATGGATTACAGAACCTGCATACTTTAGTATGGATTACAGAACCTACCTGCTTAAGTATGGATTACAGAACCTGCATACTTTAGTATGGATTACAGAACCTACATGCTTAAGTATGGATTACAGAACCTGCATACTTTAGTATGGATTACAGAACCTACATGCTTAAGTATGGATTACAGAACCTGCATACTTTAGTATGGATTACAGAACCTACATGCTTAAGTATGGATTACAGAACCTGCATACTTTAGTATGGATTACAGAACCTACCTGCTTAATTATGGATTACAGAACCTACATGCTACAGTATAGATTACAGAACCTATATGCTTTAGTATGGATTACAGAACCTACCTACTTTAGTATGGATTACAGAACCTGCATGTTTAAGTATGGATTACAGAACCTGCATGCTTTAGTATGGATTACAGAACCTACATGCTTTAGTATGGATTACAGAACCTACCTGCTTTAGTATGGATTACAGAACCTACCTGCTTTAGTATGGATTACAGAACCTGCATGTTTAAGTATGGATTACAGAACCTGCATGCTTTAGTATGGATTACAGAACCTACATGCTACAGTATGGATTACAGAACCTACATGCTTTAGTATGGATTACAGAACCTACCTGCTTTAGTATGGATTACAGAACCTGCATGTGCTAGTATTGATTACAGAACCTACATGCTTTAGTATGGATTACAGAACCTACCTGCTTTAGTATGGATTACAGAACCTACCTGCTTTAGTATGGATTACAGAACCTGCATGTTTAAGTATGGATTACAGAACCTGCATGCTTTAGTATGGATTACAGAACCTACATGTTTCAGTATGGATTACAGAACCTACATACTTAAGTATGGATTACAGAACCTACCTGCTTTAGTATGGATTACTGAACTTACATTCTATAGTATGGATTACAGAACCTACATGCTTTAGTATGGATTACAGAACCTACATGTTTCAGTATGGATTACAGAACCTACATACTTAAGTATGGATTACAGAACCTACCTGCTTTAGTATGGATTACTGAACTTACATTCTATAGTATGGATTACAGAACCTACATGCTTTAGTATGGACACGGACCTATAAACCATGGATTGGCAACTGCCTGATATTGGTGAAACGATAAGAAATAATAATTTACCCACAATCCTTAACACGCGCTCGGCAAATATCGGAAAATTCCGCCAAATAGCCGATTGGTGAATAACGGCATTCTTCGGTTATTTCCGCCAGCTCTGCTTATAATTATTATTATTAACACTGATCGACATGTCGCATGTAATATGTTTGTAGATTGTCGTTATTGCATTTTCTCTAATTATCGAAGTATTAATCAGGACCTAATATCTTCCTGATTAAATTTATATTTAGTTTTAATTAAAGTTTTCCTACATGCATATATTCGGCCGATGTCGGACGTCTCGAAAACGACCACACGATAAGATCTCGGAATGAAATCGCGCTGCACGCGTGAGTTTGAGCTAATCGCATTAACAGAGGAGAGTTGCCAATCCATGGTTTATAGGTCCGTGGTATGGATAACAGAATCTACATGCTTAAGTTTAGATTTTGTAACCTACACGCTTTAGTATGGAGGTCCCATATTTTGAGTGTCCTGTCATAGCTGCCTGACACAACTTTGCTATTTTCTCTGAGGAACTTGGCTGACGAAACCCTCCTCATATGGCCAGTCAATGTGAGCTGAAAAATGACACACATGATAAATAAAGATTATGTCCCTTTCCATTCCGAGGTTTAAAGATGCGAAACTGATTACTTACCTTTACAGTTATCTCTGCGGCTACACATATCACATGGTCAGAATCCAAATCAAGCAAGTGCGTTTAAAATCATGCTGTTGTCGTTTATTTCAAACATGTTTTAGTTATTATGAAACTTTCAATATTTCAAAGAAGTTGTTTAAACTTTTTTCATTTTACAACAAATTTGAAGCAATTTATTATAAGATATTATCAATCACTCTCATTGCCATGATTTTGTGGGAAAGTTGTCTTGTGTACCAGAGTTACAGAGTACCCGGAGGAAACCTTCTTGTCATCGCCTTGGTGCCCAAAAAACCAAACTGACAGGTCACGTCCAGGTCAGGTATCGGACCCGGGTCGCCTAGCTGAGAAAAGCATGCACTAACCATTGCCCTTACTGGACAATAAGTAAAATATTGTTACTGAATGTTACATAAAGCATAAAAACTATTTTTGTGGTTACAAAGCAAATTTATAATGTTAAAATTTCCCATAAAAAAAATCAAACATTTGCCAATGCAAGTGATGTATATCATTTTTGTAGTGTAACCTAGCTAATGTTTAAAATGCATTGGTGACTGTCTGCTTAAAAGCAACGATGCTTAAAAATGCTTTCTAGTTTGTAAAATACAATACTCATTGTTTCTTTCTTTCATCATTTCCTGCTTTTTTATCGCATACCATTTGATGGGGGTGTTGTAAATGTACAGTCTGATTGGTTGACTTTCAATAGCTCCACCTAATGGTGACTTTCCAATATTTGGCACAACCCAATCAGATCAGATTTAGAATTATCGATTATGATAAAAAAAGGTTGTAAGCTCTTGACACAGAAACAGTTAAAGCTGTCAATGGAAAATGGCGAGGCTCCCAGTTATAGGACAAGATAAGAGGGAAGCATGTTGCAACGGTCAGAATAAACACTTTTCATAAAGATTCGTCTACAATAATACAAACAAAGCCTAAAAAAAGTCAATCAAGATCAGAGCCTACATTGGTTATAATCTATAAAAAACGTATACTGTGAAATCATTTATATTCGTTGGCATAAAATTTCGTGGTTTGCCGAAAAGTTACAATTTCGTGTGAACTTGAATTCGTGGTTTTTCATTTTTGAAAAAAAAAAATCGAAACTGCAATCGTCTGCATTATCTCCACGCGCTGGCCCGTGGTTTCCGTCTTCTACGTCACTCGGTTTATGACACTCGCTAAAGTGGTACGACATGCGAATTAGTGCATATATCCATGTCAATGATCGATTTAATTGAAAATTAAGGTCATAAAAGAGGATGTACCCTGATCCTAAATACAGATAGACGAAGCCATTGAATGCCAATTAAGAGTTTTGCAAACTGTGAAAACATCGAGAAGGTCCGTATATTTGAGTAAACAATCCCTAAAGATAGCTGATGTTTACAAATTCAATCACTTTCGAATATCATCTCATTTCAATATTTATTCACACGTTTTTGTTGAAGAAGTGTGTTGAATGCGTTGTTTTGTACATTGTCACATTGGGTGCTCAATAACCTCCAATGTAATCGATTAATTATTTCCTTAAAGAAAAAATCGATAACCGACACTCATCACTCACATCTTGTAAAACTGATGATTTTCATGAACAGCACATGTTTAGGCACGTGCTTCTGTCATTTGGTTCATAAAAACCCATTAAAATGATTTGGTTTATTATTTGTTAAAGGCAGATATAATATATTAACAAAACAATGATAACAAGATATACAGTGAGACGGATATTTACGATGATACTGCGGCCTCTGTAACGAATAAACTAGAGTATGTACATAACATGGGAATTGAAAAAGTGAATAAAGGGTCTATATTTCATGGGATCTTGAATTGGTGGATCACCCAACCCATGAAAACCATGAACATTAATGCCCCACGAACATTTCACAGTATATATGGCTCTTGTTTAGGTCATATTCCTGACTATTAAGAGATAATATTATATTGTGTAAAACAAAACACTAACCAACATTCTCTGATCAGCAATTGACTGTATTGACTGAAACACTCAACTGTTTGACACTTGACATATGATGAGTTTATGACGGGTCATATTCAAGACTTAAGCCACACCCACATTATGATATGTAAAAAGACCACATGCCAATAGTTTAAGCCCGGAATTATAGATATTCTGGTTTTCCCAAGCTAATCCTCCAGTACAAACAAAATTATACCGTTTTAATGTACCCACGTAACTTTGGAAACAATAGAGTCATTGGTCTGTTACATGATTTTCAATAGCTCGAAATTCACCTTTTATTTGTACCAGCATGGGAAATCCCAGTTATGTGAGTTCCAGGCTAGATATATTACCTCTGGTCTGCAAATGACCACAGCCAACATGCATAACCGTTCATCACTCCAATGACATGGCTCTCTCCTCCGAGTTTTATTCAAGACTGACTATATACCTTGTTATTATATAAAGAACCACTCACCCATAACCTCTGGGTGTCGATTGACCACAGTCTACACGCATTATCGTTTGACGCTCCGAGTATATAGTTCTCCTCCGGGTCATATTCGAGGCTAGTTATACCCGCGTTACTGCCCGTCAATATGCCTTTACATGTACACTGACCTGAAATATAACACCATTGGGCCAGATTTATCAACAATCTGTAATAAATGTAGTCCACTTAAATTATGCTTTTAATCTATATTAAAGTAACTTACATTCAGTATTTCTGTCATCATTTCATGTGGCTCGTAGCTTTACATATCTGTAGCTTTACATGTCCTTCAGTATTGGTTTCGTGTTTGATAATGTTATTATGTCCCTTCCATGTTCTTATAAAATTATAAGATAATACATACAAAATATATATTTATTGTTAAAACTTATGAACCATTTTATATTTATTATAATTATATTGTTTTGACAATGTTTATTTGTATGTATATTTAATACCCTATTAAATTGCAATCAGGGAGTTGAGCTTGTGAAGGGTCCCGAATCCTTGTATCACCATCTCGCTCCAAAGGATCAAAGAGGTTTTAATTCTCGCATTGGTTTAGTTATTACAGGTTGTAATTGATATTAAAGGGGGGGTTGTAGCGATGAAATTAAATACTTAAAAGAGTTATATGTCTAGTTTTCCTTTTCCTAAAGAGATTAAAAACATACACTTCCGTCCACACCTCAAGCCCGAAGAGCCGCGGTTACAAATCTTATGACCTGAAGGATCAACAACATCTGGCTAGACTTATCAATGATCTTAAGACCTAAAGTATAAACACCATCAGGCCTTACTTATTGTTCATATATGTGTATTGGCTTGTCGAGGGTTATCACACCAGTCAGGTTTAACAGAAATAAATATTTGCATAGAGATGGTTTGGCATCATGTTATTATGTCACAGAAATAAAATATTCAATTTGCAATTTTGCCAGTCTCACCAGCATAGTAGTTCCATAGTTTGATCGTTCCGTCAACGCCACCACTGCCTGTGGCAAACGTACTGCCTGTCGGACTCCACAATACAGCATTAACCTCACCATCATGGGCATCCTAGACAGAGATAGAAATAGGAAAGGTCAAGTTAAGATTTATCATGACAAAAGTTACACCCAAACTTTAATAACTATGGATGCAAACAAATACTCAAATATTCGATCAAACGTTTGGTATTCGAATGTCAAAATCGGTATTTGAATATTCAATTTTTCTAACCATCATGGGTGTCCTAGACAGAGATGGAAGAAGGAAAGGTCAAGTTAAGACTTATCATATTTGTTACACACAAACTTTAGTAACTACAGATGCAAATGAATACTTGAATATTCATTCGAATGTTTGGTATTCGAATGTCAAAATCAGTAATCTAATATTAGATGTTTTTTGGTTGAATAAATAGAAAATTAACCGGGTATGCCCTAGCTATTACTAGAGCCAATGATAATAGTTTACTATGACTTCTAAAACTTTAACTAAAACTGACTTTAAATTCAGAGGGCGATATGATAAACATGTTGGGGCAAGGGGCCTGTTTCAGTAAGATATCTTAGTCGTATTAAACCTAACAATTCTTTGGACTTCCAGGGACACCCAAGAGAGCTTGGCAAAACCCTTAAAATTACAGGCAAAATATATGTAATAAATGTTCTTACAATTACTTAACTATTACAACTACTTAATTATTTTTCCCTTCAAATTGTGTTACGCCTGGCAATTTGTGATCATAACTTGCCTACGATCTTAATTAAAACTCAGGGCCCTTAAGCTCTCACCTTATGCACCAGTCAATTGTAACCACGGCCCCCCAGGTCCGGGGGTATACCAGGGATAGCCGGGAAAATGGGCCCTGTTTTTACCTTTCAGGTGACCCCGTAGTGCCGGGTGAATACGGTGGTTTTGTCTTTGCGCAAAATATAGTGGGGAATTTGCCTTACTTAGGCTCCCTGGGGTGCGGGGGCATTTCGCGGGGATTTGACCATCAGTTCGTCCCCGCAGGGCGGAGATTTTACCCGGGGTTGGCTCAACCGAAAGTACAAAGGCCCCCGCTATTCCCCGGACCTGTGGGCCGTGGTTACAATTGACTGGTGCATTAGAGGTGGTTGAAGCCCCACTGCATTCTTAATATCTCTAAAATAGAACGATTGTTCTTCAGCATCTAGTTTCTTAGCCTCAGAAAAGCACTTTAATCAAACTAAAAAAACCTGTCTGGCAACTTTACTTCATTTGTTTTATTAAAATAACTGTCCTGTTCAAATAGATATAACACTGAACAAATTTCATCATGAATGCTCATCATGAAGGTAATTTACAATTACATGAAGATTTACGGTTTTGCCACTTCAGTCTGAACTGACTGTTCGTAATCATGGCCCTTGAATTGTACCCAGCAGTAAGCTTATAGCTACCTTCGCAACCAAGCTTAGTAGATAAGTATTTTCTTAATTCAGTGATATAAATAGTTATTCAATTCATTGTTATATGACTATACCCCCAGCAGAGCTATTGAAAGTGTCTTCTTACAGTTGTAAGCGGACCATGCACGAGAATTTCGAGTTATCCCACTTAGCTGATACATTGCATTTATTAAAAAGGTCATGAAAATAATCTGGTCCCAATTTCTCAAAACTTCTTAAGCTTAACAGGCTTAAGTAGCTTATTTCAATTAGCCAAATACATACTGAAATTGAATCTTGATAAATGAAAAATGGTTTAATGTGATTTTTGTAATGATAATTCCTATCCAAGGTATAAAAACTCTTAAAAAGTTAATATTACACAATTTATTGTAAACCAAAAATAGAGAGCTTAGCTTAATCCTGTTTTAAGGGACTTAAGAAGTTTCGAGAAATTGGGGCCTGACGTTTATCATTCGGAAAAATAGTTCTATTTATCTATTTATAAATCTGTAATTATGCTCACTAATATATGCCATACACTTATCATCATATAAGTCAAATACAATTACTCATTTTTTCTTCAAAAGATCAATTTTGTGTTCGTCCTAGCAAAACTGCTTCTTACGTCTGTAAGAGGACACTAACATATCATTCAAATATCTAGTGACAAGCACCAATTTCGTGTTCGTTCTAGCGAAACGGCTTCTTACGTAAGAAGACACTTTTGAAGAAAAACTCTTACTGTATTAATTACTTACACAAAATTGAATGGTGACAATTGCCAAGAAAAGAAGCTGGACATAGGTTAACAGTTTCTGTTTACTATGCATAAAAATATTTTTATTGGATGAAATGAAATTATTATTTATCTGAAGGCATTCTTGGTCAATACTGACTTTTGGATCTACATAGAAAGTGCAAGTCTTACCAGTTTACATTGAGCTTTGGTAGGTATGGTAGCACGAAGGCAGATCTGTGGAAACCTTCGTGATGTTCGATCGCCTCTGAAACACAATTATGGGTGAGTAATAAATGTAGTTCATTGTCAAACAAAATTTAATGAGTTACTGACCCAGTGTTGGTCTTTGTCTTAGACGCCAATGAGCTTTTCTTTAAATCTGCAAGATATTTACATTTTACAATACAGCCCTCTCTTTGTTAATGTCCAAACAAAGTCCAATGTAAAGTTCAGGTAAACCAAACAAATGACGACAATAAGGTCACCTTACTGGTTTGTAGTGTTGGGAATTGGTTCCAGTTTGACTATCGATAATTGGTTCCACTCAAGTAACCGATTTCTGATAGTACAATCGATTTTTAGCAATACCTTAATTGTAGTTTTAATCTTTAAATTATTTATTATGACAAGCTACAATCGATTGTTATCGATTTAAGTCCCAACCAGATCAATTTCAAATTATAATTGATCATTGAAACATCGCTACAGATTTGACAACACCAATGACACAATGTTCAGGATCACAGCGGACCATGCTTTGCTCTCATGAATTCGAGAGATTGCAACCTCAGTTAGTTCGTATTTTGTATGTTTGGACATGTAAGCTTAACAAAACTACAGTTATTGACAAAGCATATGGTTTTTAATGCTCTGTTCATAGGTAAATAACCATACTTATACAAAATGCGCTCTGCTTCAGGTCACTTGTCTAAGGGTGTTTTTTTTGTCAGGCTAGGTCATAGAAATACATTTGAATAATGTACAATCATGTGCTATTTTTTTACTGACAAAATATAATCAAAATATTTATTTGTCAATTCTAAACTGTATGGTTGAATAACAACCAGCGTTACCTTAATCACATTTTAAACTCTTTAAAAGCAAGCAAGTTCTTTTTAAAGTCAATGTTTTTCTTTCAAATATTTTGACGATGACATACCCTGAGACCATCACATTTGCTTGAGCTGCCTCGGCCAGTTCCTCTTGAAGACGTAACTGTCTTTCCCTGTGAAAAAAGAAAAGACAATTTTAGGCGCATCAACATCAAGGGACTTCTTTTCTGAGAAGAAATTGCAGAAATAAGACATCAATTTAGGAAAAGAGGGCCATGATGGCCCTAAAACGCTCACCTAAGCAAAGGGCCACAACTCTGTGATAAAGCATTATTATAAATGTTGCAATTTAAACATATTTTTACTGATGACAATGCCTTGTTTTATATTTGTACAGAGTCATGTAATGCAGCTACTTGTAAAGTTTCATTGAATTTGGCCTGGTAGATTCAAAGATTTATTAACGCAAAACAGGAAGTTGGCCATTTTGTTGTTGTTGTTGATCAATCTCAATGCCTTGTTGTATTTTTGTAGAGGGTCATGCAATGAAGCTTTCTGTAAAGTTTCAGTGAATTTGGCCTGGTAGTTTCGGAGGTGATGTGTTTTAAAGCAAAACAGGAAGTTGACCAGATTGTTGTTGTTGTTGATCAATCGTGACCCCCTTGTTGTTTTTTTGTAGAAGGTTACCTAAGGAAGCTTGCTGTAAAGTCTCACTGAATTTGGACTAGTAGTTTTAGAGGAGATCTTTTTTATATCAAAACAGGAATTTGGCCATTTTGTTGTTGTTGTTGTTGTTGATCAAACTTGACCCCTTGTTGTATTTTTGTAGAGGGTCACCCAAGGAAGCTTCCTGTGAAGTTTCATTGAATTTGGCCAGGTAGTTTCAAAGGAGATGTTTTTTAAGCAATTGTTGACGGACGGACGGACTGACAGACGGACGACGGACAAAGACCGATCACAAAAGCTCACCTAGAGCACTTCTATAACTTTTGTTTGCAATCAACCAGTACACACTCTATAAAGTTGGCAAGTTCCCGATTTAAAATGTCAGCCTGTTCCATTTGTTGTTGCACCAATCGCGCTGTTAGTTCATCCTTGTCTCTCTGGAGCTTGCAATGTTTCTCCGTGAGATCTTCAAACAACACTTGTAGGGCCTGGTGCTCATCTTTAACGGTCTGAAATGATAACTCATTACTTAAGTTAGGGAGTCAAGTGGACCTCAAGGGATGCAAATGCCATTTGTAGTGCCTGGCGTTCATCTTTATGGGTCCAAAATTATAACTCATTACTCAAGTTAGGGAGTCAAGTGGACTCGAGGGACGTAAACACCATTTGTAGCATCTAGTGTTCATCGTTAGGGGTCTGAATTTCTGAAATGATAACTCATTACTCAAGTAAGGGAGTCAAGTGGATTAGTAGTATGGTGTCTACCTCTAACCCAAGAATGTTGTCTGCTACTAACCCCAAGAGTGTTGTCTGCCCCTCACCCTAAAAGTCATGGGTTTGAACATTCTCATAGCATCCAAAAATAGACATCTGACTGGTTTCTACCTAAAAAATTGACTGGAGTGTGATTCTATAAGCTTAAATCACAACCAAGATTAAGAAACTAGTTTAAACAAAAATTAGGGGGTAAAAAGTTTTATCTTATGTCATGAACCCTTGGAGAATTTTTTGTACCTAAGAGACAGGTCTGTTTCACCTGCTTAACGCAGGCCAAAAAAAATCCCAAATGGTATAGGCAAAGCCACCTTGAAATTTAACTGAAAAAGCCCTAGGAGTGTTTTTTAACAATAGGTATTAAATCGGAATAAAATACCCCTCCACTCATCTTAACAGTTACTGTAATAATAATTTCTAAGAATTTTTTAAAAAGTAGATAGTGTGTCAACTGCAGCAAACTGTCTTTCATTTAGAAAGAAGCAATTAAAAAATAGACAGATCAGAAAATTCATTTTCGACTTAACCATTATCAGCTCATCATCACATTACACAAATAAATAAGAGAGCCATGAATTTCCCATATCACTCAACTGATTGGACAAAGGGTTCTAATGTTATTGATCGAACAACAAACTTGACGCATCCCACCCACATGTCGCTGGTTTTAAACGGATTTATAAAAAACATTAAAAATATGTATTTGTTTCAAATGTTACCAGGGCCATAACTCTTTCAATATTTAAGTTGGAGTAATAAAACTTGTCACAATTGAGCACACTGTTACTCTGAATAAGTTCAAGAAGTTTTAAGGTAATATCTTTAATGATTGTAAAACAATTAAGTAAACATGTTAATGAATTTTTACAGAAAGGGATGAAATGACATCTTGTAATGATCAAATTACAGAAAGGGATGAAATGACATCTTGTAATGATCAAATTACAGAAAGGGATGAAATGACATCTTGTAATGATCAAATGCAAACAAATGTGACTATTTGGGAATTGGAAGAAATGAAAAATATTAATATTCATTCCATTCTCTCTAATAATCTGAAAGTCATCGTTTCTGAAAGTAGGCAGATTTTTTTTATCAACATTATAAGAAGATAAGCCTATTAAATTGTTTCTCATATATATATATATCTTTTTCTATGAAATATTTTTCTATGCAAGAGAATCATATCTGTATATGACATACACTCATCAGTGAATACAGTGTCTCATAAATATAAGTGACTTAAAAAGTGTAAATAAAACACTTTTGGATGTTGCAAAAGGTCAAAAAAATGAAATGGTACCCGCGCCAAAGCACTAAATGGCGATGATGAAAATCCCCTGGTTTGTGACTCAAATCCCCTCGAATTCTGAACATAATCCCCTGATGAGCCTTTCAAAAATATAGCATGTATGTTATTTACTCAATTAATTCAAAACAATATCATTTTAGTTTGACATTTAAAAACGATCAAGACAATATAAATAAACCTGATTAGTCTCCTTCAATTCTCCGATGGTTCTCTCCAAATGTTTTATCTCTGCTTGTAGACTGTTCTCTACAGCCAAAGCATCCATCAGCCTAAAATCCACCAATCAATGATGATACATGTATAGTAGATTGAACAACATCTTTATTACGATCATTGTTTTCGAATATCATAACTGAAATCTTTTTATAGGAAGTACAGGAGGAAAAACACATATTTTACAAAATTATTTTAAATATGATATTGAATTTTTCATAAATTATACATGTAAAACATTTGTTAATATAGAACAGATATTTTTTCATACTAATTTGTTTGTTATATGCAATGCTGTCATCTATTCTACTCAACTATTAATCCCCACCTTCAAAACCAATGCCTTTCAATTCAGACTTGAAAACTGGAAATGTGTGTGTAAAGTAAAACACATATACTAGAATTCTGTGGATCAGAGTAATTTACTGTCAAAAGCACCTACCATTTTCACCTTGTCCTTTGACCTTCAAGCCCAAAATTCATTAGAGGTTGGGTTATCCCCTTTACCAATACCAAGTGTACACAAAGTTCAAAGACTTCAAAAGTCATTCAAAAGTTATTGTTCGAAAACAAAATTGTGACAGATACACATAAAACACAGGACAAAATAATCCTTATACTTTCCTGGTGACATACATGAAATAAAACAAATCTTACTTGCTGTCTTTTGCTTGAAGTTGTTTTTCCTTTTCTTTCATGGCAGCAGTTAGGTCTATGATTTGTTGGGCATTCTGAAAAGATTTATTTTTCATGGAAACATAACCTTATATTTAAAGTTGTAATGACTAACATAGGCAAGTTTGCTCAGAAACTTTATATCTCATATCTTCCAAGATCAAACAGCAAGTACATGTATATCTTCAGTATTTCCATCCAATGAAATAATTTCCCATACATGTGAAAGCAAACTACAGTACTTAAGACTAATCCTTACTGCTTTAAACTTTACTTAAACTACCAGCTCCTCTCTCCAATTTTGCACTGTACTGGGTCCAGTGAATGCGCTTACCGCAATAGAGCCACTTATAGCTCAAAAACACTCTAGGCTTATCTTCCCCAATTTTGGCTTAACTATATAAGACTTTCCTCAACTACCTTTTGCTTAAAAACTGAACACATGCTTTAACCAACCTTTATTGTGCTTAAGTTCCCAAGATTTTGCTTAAATACCTTAAGTTTTTTTTACCAAAAAAATGAGATTTAATTCAAAGATTTGACTTAACAACCTCCCCTCTCCGCCTGTGCATCTCTGTCAGCTCCTCACTGAGTTTCCAGAGTCTCTGCTCCAGGAGCGCCACTTTGACATTGCCACCAGGACTTCCTCCTTCTCCACTGCAAGATATATAACAAGAAAACTGTATGGGGGTATAACACTGGTCTGTTTATCTCTGTACATCTTAAGGGAGGTATATAGAATTGCCCACTGTAATGCTTTGCTAAAATACATATTTAGGAAGGTATAAACAATATAGCATTTCTTCCTGTAATGCTATATGCTAAGATACATCTACAGGAAGGAATGAAGGAATATAGTTATGCTTATTTAGATGTAATGCTAAAACACATCTAAAGGAAGATGAACAGCATTGCTTATTGTAATGCTGTGCAAAAATACATCCAAAGGAAGATATATAGCATTGCCTACAGTAATGCAATGCTTAAATATGTGTATAGCAATGAATGTTACTAAGCATTGCTCACTGTAATGCTTTGCTAAAAAGAACAAATGAAAAGGGCCAAATTTGGGCTGTTTTTCTAGGTAAAAAACACTGAATATATCTGAAATAGTTCTCATATGACAGATGGTTTTGTTTCTTTTTCTGAATAATAAAAAATCCTGCATTAACAGTGTTTACAATATTAAAAAAAATATACCAAAAGAAAATATATCATTATCAAATAAATGCAAATAATACTAAATTACAACGAAGAAAGGAAATAAAATAATACTTGTTCTAACATAATTATAACACACCACCAGTAGAATAGCGATACCCCCAGTAATCCTTCGCAAGAATATGGATTGTGCTGTTCCAAATAAGAGCAATTGTCGGGAAGGTAAGCACAGCGTAATTGGTTACCATTAGTTAAGTGCACTCTCTATATATATATATATCTATAAACAGCTCATTTATACAAGAGCCAGTATAATCTTTTTTTGTGCGTTAATCTTTATGATGAAACGAAAGGGCTGTAACACTCTTACCCACTGTCCGCTCGAATCTGTAAGCTTAGATTGTCTGCCTTGAGTCTCTCCGTCTCAACAGTGAGCTGCATATTCCTGGTCTTGAGAGAAGCCACTTGCTCAAACAATTTATTTTCTGTGGTAAAGATAATCAAATACAATCATGAACTATCATGATTCTACAACATGTTTACTGTCACTTGTCCACTACATAACTGTTTCAAGTATAAATAAGTATGTTTAATACAGTGTGTGTATACCATGTGATAAATTGCGTCATAAATGCTACTTCGGAAAGCATTATTTTGCTTCGAATGAAGACTTAAAACAATGATAACTTTCCTATTTCTTCACCATTTAAAATGAAACCTAGCGCAGTCTACGCCGCTTACAGAGCCCAGCCTTTGGCCTTTTACCAAAGTTTGATTGAGAGTGTAGTTTCTTAAAACATTTCGACAAACCTTTTCGCAATTCGGCCGTCTGACGGAGCACTGTCAAAACATTATTTTGGAAACAGGTTTGTCGAAGTATTTGATGAAACTTATCACCTTATCAAACTCCGGTAATAAAATGAAGGCGTGGCTCTTTACACGGCTTATACTGCCCTTTGTTTCATTCAAAAAGGTTTACTTAAAGAAAAGTTATCTTTGGTTTAAGTCTTCATTTGGAGCAAAATATTGCCTTCTGACGTAGCATATATGACGCAATTTATCACGTGGTATACCCACACTGTAATATGTTACTTATGTTTTCATAATATGTTTCTTCAACAGTCCCAAATTTGTTCAAAAAATTGTTTATTCTTTGTTGTGTTCATTGACAACTGATGGGATTTATACTTACGTGATTCAATTAAATCTGCAAATTCATGTCGCTCTTTTTTATTGCGTAACTTCAAACTCTGTGATATACTTTTTTTCCAATCTGTGGACTTCACCATTTTGGAATCTGACATTTAGCTGCAATGTGTAGGACTGAAAAGTAAGAATTTGGAGTCAAGTACAAACAAATCAGGTTTGATTTCATGCATATGGGTGAAACAGTCGAAAATATAGGTTTACAAGTTTATTCATCTAAACTCATGCAAAGAAAACATGACAAAAAGAGCAACGGTGAATGATTACTCTAGGCCAAAAAAAAAAAATATGTGTGTTTCAGGTTACATGATCAAAAAAAATAGGGACGGTAGGCAGGCTTCTTTTTTTTTTCTTTTTTTTTATACCGTCACATATTTGGTATCTTTGACAACTACTATATGATGCCATTAAAGATGCCATTTTTCGATGTTTTGAATATTTTATAACATTATAATAATTTAATTGGTGCACTTTCAGGACCATACATGTACAATATTTAAATGAAGACCCATACAACCAATTACAGCAAACCAAAGGAAACAAGATGCTGCACATGTTTATGTTTGTCAGTTTCTGTTAGGATGTCTGTGGAAACACCAAATTAGTACTATTATCCTGTCATTTTTCTTGCTAAAAGATCAATATTAAAAACAAACAACTTGTATTTTTATTTCTTTGTTTCTTTATTACTATCAATAAACCAACACTGTGAAATCAGAAAGGCTTATTTTATCCATTAACCCTTGACTCCATGTATGCTACATTTAAAAAAAAAAATGCATTGTATTCTAATTTTGATCACTCTTGCAAATATTATCGAAAACTGAGCATTTGCTCCTGAGGAGCAAATGCTCCATTTCCCATATTATTAAATACAAAACATTCATAATAATTAATTGGAATTTTATGGGAAAAAATAAAATGCCAATTATGAATGTTTTGTATTGTGTTTTTAATGTTAAATATTATTATTAAAGGATTAAATGTAGAGTCAGTAAAATATACATTTAGCTTTCATGCAGCTTTGTCAAAGATATATAGCCCTAACTCCAGTTACTTGATAAGGCTGTGCACAGTATTTCACACTTCACAATTCCAACACAAGTATATGTTATTAATTCAAACAAAAAGGGTATGTGTTGCTTTCATACATTTAAAAAACAATGCAGCTTTCTGCAAAACAGTTAACTCCGCTTATAACCTCGCCAAATCTGCCCTATTTGGTGGCTTTGGTTTACACTTCTTAAGCATCGAATGCCCTCGTAATAGGGACATTTCTTTATGTTGAGTGACAGAATAGCAGACGCCATTATCTGCAGTGTACGAATTTCGGATTTGATTCCACTAGCCCATTCGGGCTACCAGATAGGAAATTTTACTAGCCCAAAACCAATTTCACTAGCCCAAACTTAAATATTATAAAGTATCACTTGTTCATAATAATTTTTGGAAGTTTAAATACGATTCCACAACGATTTTGATCATCTAATCAAGCACATTCATACAGTTTCAATAAATGTTCCCCAATCTGAACAATGCGTCAATAATAAATTATAGTCATACATATATTAGTGTCGTCATCCAAAGTTCAGTAACTAATAAAGTTTTCAAAAAGGTGATAAAAAGAGAAAAATATTTTCTGAACATATCATTTATTAGTTTCTGAACATATCATTTATTAAATGGAAAAAATTATGCATGTACTGTAAGTTCCGTTATCCAATGCATCCTTGTCAAATCCGATATCCACCAGCAATTGTGCAATGACATTTTTCTCTTTTCAACTTTCAGTTTCACTTTGAAGTTTCGGAAGAAACAACAAAAATATATCGATGTTTATATTGCCAATATTTCTATAATTGTTCTTTAAAATAAATGGCAAAGCAATTCAAAGGTATAAAATAGAACCTTACTGTACTGTACACTGACAACGAGTACTTTATCCGACAGTTTTCCTTTCACTTTGATTAAATTTGTCAGAAGTAAACGGGCACCTGTTTTCTGTGCATTTAAGACGATGCTTATAGAATGGTTATTTTGTGTTCGCATTAAAAACTTAAATATCTTTCTTTTTATTTCAGCAAATAAATAAAATATATTTAAACGAAATAAATAAAATATCAATGTTGATATTGCTATTTTAGCATTGTTGATTTGCATTGTCATCAAAGTTGTCGAAACTGCCGATGTTATCCGTTAATTTACATAATGGGCGGAGTTATTGACGTCATAGAGTTTGACTGCGGCTATAAATAGACACACTTACTGGTTAGAAACTGATCGATAATAACTTGTCACTTCAGGCGTTAATTAATTTTGACATGTGTTTATTATATTCATTGATTAAATAAACAAACATTCAGCACATGGCTTGAGCCCTGAATCGCAGAGCAATAAGCTTTTTGATCATCGTAAATTTCGGCGAATCAGACTTCGCCGTTGTCAAGGCGACTTAGTCGTTCCAGTCGCCCTGAAGAACGCGTTCTTAAATAATAAGGTTTTGCGTATTAAAAATATGATGTGTTACGCGTTTAATTGGTATGTGTTTTTTTTTTTAAATCACATTAGGAAAAAAACGGTAGCCCGGTCGGGCTAGTTTCTGTGGAAAATTTGGTAGCCTCGGGCTATCGGGCTACCGCGAATTTCGAACACTGTATCTGTCGCCTGCTTACTCCTACTCAGTGCGCTCAGACGCTCTATCGATTTTTCCGGGATGAATAAAATACACGTTTAAAGCGTCTGACGACATTGAGGAATATTTGGGTAGGATAAAAAAATTACGGTCGGCGAGCGCGGAACAGACACGGCCGGGTAACCGGAAACACACAATTTTTTTTTTTACGCCCTAGCTTAGGAAGAACTACTTTTTACAAAAAAATTGTGAACTTGCAGGTTTACCTTTAAAAAAATTGTCTGCAAACTCTGATTTAGTGTGTTTTGGTGCTAAAGACATTTTGATTAAAACATTCTAATATTTACACATTATTGAACCTAACTTCCCTACAACATTCACAGAATGATGTCTTTATTTATGGATTGATAGATAGTTTTTCCTGGCACGCGCCCCCTCTAAAATCATCCATGTTTTTTGGTTCTGAGGGAGGCCAGGCACAAGCGCCCCTAAGTTACGCCCCCTCTAACATTGATTCCTGGATCCGCCCCTGTACTTTATCTTTCCGTACTGAGTTAAGTGATTTGTGAACTTTGCATTTTGATGTCAATGATGAGCACTGATTATTTTCACTAAAATTCAGCACTTTTTCTTAGTCAATGTTTCTCATTTTACTGTACTGTCGATGTGGATGCTATGAAGAATATAAGGTGTTTTTGTTATATTCCTGATCATAAGCTTTCGGATTTGTTTGAATGATTTAATTTATTCCTAGTTTATATGAATAAACATCGTTTGTTAAAGAAATTTAGCCTGAAATCGTATCATGTGTAGACAAAAAATCCAAATAATTAGTGGTAAGGTTTATGACAAGGGAAATAACTTTTATTATGATTAAATAATAAGTTTAGGACACATACAACCATAACTCAACTGACTTTTATCTCTGTTATCCAAAATTTGTTTCAGAAATACGTTTTATTAACTAAATTAAAGCTGAATACTGCCGTTACAAAGTCCCCAAAGACAGTGTTCTGTGACCTACCTTTTTTCTAATTTTCATTTCGTGGATAATTAGTCCAACAACGAAATAATCAGTAATTATGCAATATAAAAATGTACTTACCTTATACTAGTAACAATAAAGAAGAAACGTGAAGAAACAAGACATTCCAAGATCGAATTAAATAATAAATAATTCAGAAATAACTTCCTTATTTCTTTGAACGCGAGAAAGCGTAAAAAGAGATCGGGAAGTAATTTCTGTGCATTTTCGCGAGTATGGTAACAATATTTATTCGCACATTAACGGATAAAATAACAGGAAGTTTACTGAGTATGGCTTGTTTCTTTTCCGTTCTTCTTTATATCAACCGTGTATTATAGGTACACACTTTTATAATGCATAATGTAAGGGTGAAATGCCGAAAACTGTCCATTACATGTATGTCGAACGAATGAAGTTTATTTCATAATACATGTACATTAGACAATACATGTATGTCCATGAGTATACACATTATAAAAGGAACATTGTTATACAAATAAGTCATAGGTCGTTAGTCATGATGTATTAACAGCGAAAAGAGGATATGCATGTTTTCTACTTATATATGAAAAGTTTTTCGTAATTCAAACGCTTTATACACATACATCGCCAAATGAATGAATTAATGTGTGGTTATAGTCGGTATGTAAGACTCCCGGCGAAGCATTGGCTCCCCTTCCCGACTAATTATGAATAAATGAAGTATTTAATCATGGCGTAGCCGTAGTCGGTGTGTAAGACACCCGGCAATACATTAGTTCCCCTTCCGGGCTAATGAATGATTTATTTCGTAGTTGAGGGTCGGTGTGTAATTCACCCGGTGAGCATACATGTAAGCTCCCATTCCAGGCTAATGAATGAATTAATTAATGTGTAGTTGTTGTCGGTGTGTAACACACCCGGCGAAGCATTAGCTCCCCTTCCCGACTAATGAATAAACGAATTAATTAATGCGCATTTGAAGTCGGTGTGTAACACACCCGGCGAAGCATTAGCTCCCCTTCCCGACTAATGAATAAACGAATTGATTAATGCGCATTTGAAGTCGGTGTGTAACACACCCGGCGAAGAATTAGCTCCCCTTCCCGACTAATGAATAAACGAATTAATTAATGCGCATTTGAAGTCGGTGTGTAACACACCCGGCGAAGAATTAGCTCCCCTTTCCGACCAATGAATGAACGAATTAATTAATGCGCATTTGAAGTCGCATTCGGAACTCCTCGGCCATTTTATCGAAAACAACCTCGGATGTATGCAGGTACATCAGTTGAAGTAGTTCGTAAAATTTTGAATTATATCATTAATTAAATGTAGTGTTTCAGAGTTGTATTTATTGATCTAAGTTTAAATTGATTGCCATTGAATTGAATTATTGCAAACATAATTAAGAATTCCTAGAGTTAAGTCACAAAGTTTAACTGCTAAATAAAATTACTACACGATCTACTTGCAGCGGACTTAAACGTACCACTTTTTGAGTATGTAAACCGTCCAAATACATCCGAGGTTGTTTTTGAAAAAAATGGCCGAGGAGTTCCGAATGTTGAAGTCGGTGTGTAACACACCCGGCGAAGAATTAGCTCCCCTTTCCGGCTTATGATTTAATGTGTAGCTGTAGTCGGTGTGTAAGACACCCGGCGAAGCATTAGCTCCCATTCCCGGCTAATAAATGAACGAATTAATTAATGCGTAGTTGAAGTCGGTGTGTAAGGCATCCGGTAAACATACGCTCCACTTCACGACTAATGAATTAATGTGTGGTTGTAGTCGGGTTGTAAGTCTCCTGGTGAAGAATACCAGTACCACCCCTTGCCGACAACACCCTATACGTCTGGTCGAGACCTTTTCCTTTGATGAGGTTTCCATCCACCTGTTACAGTAGGTGTGCGGGTTGTTGATCTCGTTCCAGCTACAGAGATAACGTAGTTGCTTAAATTTCTTCCACAGTCGGTATGATTTCCATTGTGTTGGTTGTTTCCGAATGCTGTTTACACATTAACCATTGTTATTCCTCCCGTGACAAGGAAGTTATTTTGCAATTGTTTGAATGGTTCCATTGGTGTGTTTCCAGCTTCTTGGTGAATAAAGACAGGAACTTTCGTTCGCCTACTTCGTTGTCTCTTGCAGCAATTGACGCTGAGAGGCGCTGGTTTCAGCCACAAATGCATCATGATTTGTTGAATTTAGAAGGCCTTCGATTGACTCTGTAATCTCGTTTTTTTCTTTGATACCCGTGATATTTTCCATACATCTGGATGTATTCTTTCAGATGATTTGCACACAATTCATGAGTCGCTCCGGGCAGACATAAAACATTATTCAAATACTAGTATATATTTAAACACAAGTTCCACACATGTATCGATCGTAAGATTATTGGTTTCACCATCTGTCCGCTCACCGGACATGACATCAGGGGCAGTGATTACGAACAGTCTCAAGTCTGAGTTCAGACTCAAGACTCAATATGTCAAAACTTAATTTCATTCTACATTTCCTTCTAGCAAAGCATTTATGGTGAATTTTTCTGAAATTAATTACTATATGAGTTTTGTTCTATTATTTACGTAAATGTTTGTAAAAGGAATGAAATAAATAAGATATTTTGTTCCTTCAAAAAAAAAAGTTCTCTGAATTGGAGTCTAGACTTGGACTTGAGACTGTTCGTAATCAATGTTCCAGGAAGGACGAGTATGCTAAAGTTGACGAGTTTGCATGTATAATCAATGGGTGCTCCTGCTTTTCATTTTGTAATATGCATGTATTTGTAGACTGTACGTGTCACGTATAGTTCGCCTAGACTGTCAGTTTTGTCCCTGCCCAAAACACATTTATTATCAATTCAGCAAAATCACTTGATGTCTTGGATGTGTTGGTCATTGTTCAGAGTAGCGAGTGGTTGTTTTAAACATTTTCTACTTTTATCATTTGGTAAGCTACGTTTCCAGTGGTTTTATTAGTGTCTGTTTTATTGCGTTGTATTTGAGAATTTTAACTTTGTATTTTTTCATTTCGTTGTCTTCCGTAATCACTTTTGGGATCAACGTTAAGTTCTCTTTCCACTTATTTAACTGTTCGATGTATTACCATGGTTTTCATTTGATGTGTTTCTGATGGCCTATTCCTTACAAAATTCACATTATAGTCTGATTTTTTTACCGATTGGTGATATTTTCTCTTTAAATTCCTCTGTATTCAACAATATCTGCATTGTGTCGTATTCAAAGAAAAACCATCAGTCATTTCAATCCACGTAGTTATCCTTCTAAAATGGTTTGGTCCGGCAGGAGAGGGTTGTAATGTCTGAAAGACATTTGTGTACATGTAGAAGAGAGGATTCATAAGCGGTTGAGAGTAGAGTCGAAATTACTCTCTTTTTTGTTCACTTGTCTGACCGTGTGGTATTAGCCATTGTGTTCGAAAGTAGTTAAGAGTTTTTTGTCCCTTTGTATGTAAGTCTAACAAATTGACACCCCCTTATGCCAAGCTTTGTAATCATGACAGTAATCCGAGCGATTGCCATTCCCGCGTTTATTTAAATTGGACTCATTAATTATATTCATATTTTACTCATGGATCATTAAAGCAGTACATGCATGTATCATCAAAGAACAAACTGCGTCAGGAGCAAACTTCTTAAACTTGATTTCCCTGCTCTATTCTCAAGTTCGGTAATGATAGAGGTTTTGTACACTTGTTAATTTTGCCCTACAGTACTGTTAAGACCAAACTTTACACTTTGTGCACTTGGAGTGCACTATTAGTGAACGAGATGTGCACTATTGATAAACTAACGTAGTCTAACGTATTCTATAGTTTATTAGATAAGCCAGTATTGATTTTTTCTGGTCCACTCAGATTGACCTTACTGTATTGATTTAAATTCACTGATGAGATCATTTCCTCTACCAGTTCATTGTTTAACTTGTGATAAAATATTTTAGTATACTGTATTTATTGATGACTTAATGATGTAATTCATTTTATGGGCCAGTTACTAAAGACAAGGGGACCCGTCATTTACTTCTCATATTTGTCAATTTTTAATTCTAATGTAGATGAAATAAGAAAGAACAAATTGTGTCAGGAGCAAACTTCTTAAACTTGATTTCCCTGCTCTATTCATAAGTTCGGTAATGATACAGGTTTTGTAGACTTCTTAATTTTGCCCTACATGTACGTCATATGCATACGCTATCGTAGCTGTTCGGTCATCTCCGACAAACTATGGATATTTCGTTGGCTAATAGAGGAAAAATATAAGAGTGTGTTCTGAATCACTCCTTCCTTTGACATGTTTGTCAAAAGCTAATCATAACTTATGTTTACTGTTGTTCCATAACCGACTTTTAAGAAATATTGAATTATGAATAATTCACATGTATACGTCTAACCATTACCGATCAATAACAAAGCACCTATTTGTAGCTACAAATCAAGTATTCTGAAATACATCAGCATGTTCATTCTGGAAGATAGCACAAACTGTGACAACACTCTTGACACGATTGAAACTGTTTATTGAAAGTTAAGATACGTCACCAAGTACAGGCGTAAAGGGTATTCTTTTTCAATATAAATCTGGCATACATACATGATAAGTTTTGTCCGTGATTGCCATTAAGATTTTCTTTCATGCCATCAGCAAATTACATAAGATGAATTTTTACTCATAATTTCTCCACCTATATATAAACCTGCCCAAAATGCAAACGCTATTTTTCAGGTGGGAACAAGTTAAACAAGAACAGCGTAATGACAGGGGATGGAACACAGAATATAGCAGTAGTTTCTAAAAATAGTGGTATGTAGCCTACGTGTTCCAATTATGCGAATTTTCTTTAGGAGATGTATATCTCTTCTGATTCCGCATAAGAATGTCTGAAAATATCTTAAAAGTTAAACTTATATAACAAAATAGTAACTGAAAACGATATATTTCTTTTGCTAAATTTTGTGATACGAATATGCGGCTAAATGTCAAATTGCAAAATGGCGAAGTCGACTGATTGGAAGAAAAATATATCACAGAGTTTGAAATTACGAAATAAAAAAGAGCGACATGAATTCGCAGATTTAATTGAATCACGTAAGTATAAATCCCACCAATTGTCAATGAGTGCAACAACGTACAAACGAAAAAAAATCAACTTGTCATACAATTTCGTGACTGTCAAAGAACAACCCCTATCTTTTCAATTCGCAAATTGTCATTGTTTCATATCTTTAAACAGATTAAAATCAGTTGAACAATATCAGTCAGAAGCAATTTTCAGTCTGCACATTATATTTATGGCCATATGCTTATTCAAACTCTTAATTGCCTTTAAAATATATGTGCCTGCCTGTCTGTTTCCCACAACTAGTGCTTTGTAACCACATAATTCATTAACACCCTCAAAAATGTTACTATGTTGTACCTAATGAACATTTATTGAAAAGGTATAGACCATCTATATTCTTGCATTATGTTTATGCTTTAAAGAGACTCACTCATGTTGTTTCCTGGTTGGGCATCGGAAAACATTTATTTTATTTTACTCTACTGGTATGATATCAAATTGCAGAAAAATACATTTATAGTATTAAAAAGTATTTTGGTGTCAGTCAAGTGCAATTATGAAATTTGAGCAAATGTCAACTTTTGCTGAAGGAATCCAGCTTTTTGTTTTTAGTTTTTAATCTTTAATTTGGGGTCGGTATAAAACGCAGGGATTTACGCAGCCAATATAAACATATAGGGAAAACGCAGCAGTAGCGCAGCCAATATAGCCATATAGGGAAAAGGTGTTAATGGCCCTGTTACAGGGTACAAGTGTCATTGATTAAACAAACAAACTTTGAATTCATTTATTTAGTGTCATTCTTAAAAAAAATAACATATTGACAGAGATATTTGAGAAATGTACATTATTTATTGAACAAATATAAACAAATGACAGAGGGATTTATGAAGAACGAGCATGTAATAACATAACAGTATGAACAAAGTATGATCAAAATACACTACTTTTCAATATTTCAAGAGTGTCATTTGACATATATTTCATAAACAGATGCATAATCGATATGAAAATAAAACGTATTGGAAAATATGATACATAAAAAAACTTTTTTATATGAAAGGCGTTGTACACATGGCGCAATTACGAAATCATTTTGGATGAAGAAATATCTCGGGAATTATAATGTACGGTATAAATGTTATTGAAATAACAAATAAAGTACCTTATATTTAATAATGCTTTATTGGACTCATTTCTGTTAAATTTATTTACAAAGACCACACATATACTCGGCATTTGCTAGCGAAACGTCAAATGGCGCATTTACACAATATTTGTGGTACCATTTGTTGCAGTCGTCGCATTGAACCATATCATCAAAACATTCTGAAGAGCATTTTCAAAACCATGAGCAAGTAGCATTAAGGAACAAATGATCTCATTCAAACTTCAACCTTTCTTTAGAATAGCAAAAGTGGTCACCATTGTGTAGCACTGTATGTATGTGTCCTAAATATGAAATAATATCATTTTGCCAGGCTGTTTTTGGGAAAATAGTTTAATGTGTATAATGAGACAAATAACAATACACAAATTAGGATGTATAATGGTGATAAAATATCTTTTAATCCACCCCACCAATGATGAAATGATGCGCATTGTTTTGCACTCTTGTATAGAGACAGTGATCTTTTGCCTTGATTCATCTGTTTTATATGTCCTCTGTAGTGGAGAATATAATGGCAAGGGTTTCCTTCAAACAGTGTTCTCAATAAGAACCGGCTGCCGGCCAAAATGGAGGGTTCAAATGACAATTGGGCCGGTTCAAATTTGGAAAACTAAATGTATTTTAAATAGAATAAGTAGTAGCTGGTCAGTTACTTTACTATTTGAGATGGTTCAACCGAAACTTATAGAGAACCCTGTACAAATAACAAAGGTTTGCCACTGATAACCAAATATATTATGGAGGATGCTAGGATCAGGAATACGAAAGTGAAAAATACTGACAAATGACAATATACATGTTAAGGCATCATGATAATCTATTAAATGCATGACTGTGTTTGTTTATGTTGACCACAGAAAATAAGTTGTTTGAGCAAGTGGCCTCTCTCAAGACCAGGAATATGCAGCTCACCATTGAGACAGAGAGACTCAAGTCAGACAATCTCAGCTTGCAGATACGAGCAGACAGTGGGTAAGAGTACTATTACAAATGCATTCGGTATTTTACTCTTCCTGAAATTGGGCCGAAATTGGGCCCCATTCTCAACCCCAGAAAGTCTAAAATTCACATTTTTGAAAAATGTTATATTTTACATCTTTTCTGCCATTGTTCCATCAATGGCTTGTTATAAATATCTTCCTTTTACATGTATTTTAGTATCTGTACATAGAATTAATGCGAGTAATGCTATACAAGGACATTTTAGATGAATTGTCCAAATTGTTTGTTACTGAGAATTTTTCGCCAGAGTTGAATAAAACACGCTTTTTTCCCCCCACAAAATGGGCAAGGGTGTCTCCCCCATAACTGGTAAAAAAAGTTCCTAGAATCATTTTGAGTTATGCTATATACCTTCCTTAAGATCTATTTCACATTACTTTAAATGTATATTTGCATTACATTACAGTGAGCAATGCGATGAACATTCCTTTAAATGTAGTTTGCATAACATTACAGTAAACAATGAAATGTACCATACAAGAGATTAGCATATAGCACTACAATGAGTGACACTAGGGTTAGATAGCCATTTTAGCGTATTTTCACAAGCAACATGTTTCTTTTTATTAATTTTAAAATAATACAGCTTTAAAGATATTCAGATGTTAAAAATGTCTGCCAAAATAGAAAGAATAGCCAGTAATCTAAGAGCCTGAAACTACCAGAAATTGACCGGGGATTGTCATTGTTGTGAATTCATATAAATTAAAACTATATAGACTCGCAAATGAATACATGATACATTAACTTTCAAGCTATTGGTCCAATTGAGCAATAGCCGTGTAGGCCTGCACTAATCAAATGTTTTTCAGGCTTGCTCAAATTCTGGAATTCATATAGCAGGCTTATTAAAATGTTGATGCTAAAAATTCAGGCTTCTTCATCCTAATGCCAAATGTTGATGACTGCAAGCGCAAGAGTCTAATTAACTCATAGATTGAGTGACTTCACAGACTGATTCAATGAACAGACAGCTCTAAGGTTTGATATTAATGTCCCTTAGTCAAAAGAGAAAAACAGAGCAGTGTTGTACCCCCATACAGTTCTCTCGTAATCTATCTTGCAGTGGAGGAGGAGGGGGCCCTGGTGGCAGTGAGAAAGTGGCACTCCTGGAGCAGAGACTCTGGAAACTAAGCGAGGAGCTGACAGAGATGCACAGGCGAAGAGGGGAGGTGGGTAGATAAGTCATATCTGTATATTAAAGCTCTTTCTTTGGAAGTTTAAATAAACCCTTGGATTATGTAAGCAAAAGCTTATGTACTTAATCAAAATTTAGTGAAGTTAAAATAGGTGTGTGTTTTTTCAGCAAAAAGTAGTGAAGAAAGTCTTATGTAGTTACCGGTAAGCCAAATTTGGGGAAGATAAGCCTAGATAGGTTTTGTGTTGTCAGTGGCTTCAGTTCAAGGCTTCACTGGGCAGTTAAGATAATTATTGGGGATATAAGCTGAATGGCTAATTAGTATATGCCAACGATACTGATTCATATAATATTGTAATTACTGGTTGTTGTGAAATAAAAAAAGTTTAAACTATGTTGTGTTGTATCATTCGATTGACAGGCCATACTGTACATGTATAATTATGCTAACATGCTATTTATAGTTACTATTATTTTTGGAAGACAAACATAAACTGAGTGCATACTATTTGCATTATTGCTTTTTTAAAATCTCAATGATGGCCAAGATGTAAGAATCATATTTCTTTTATTATTATATTAGTGAATATTTTGTTATGTATAACAGTCATATATTTAAGACAATGTATCCATGAACAATCATTCTTTTCAGAATGCTCAACAAATCATAGACCTAACTGCTGCCATGAAAGAAAAAGAGAAAGAACTTCAAACAAAAGATGCCAAGTAAGATTTGTTTAATGTGCAAGAAAATGTGCCAGTTTAAAATGAATCCTGTAACAGTTTGATTTGAAAGATTTTGGTAAAAGCTGGAGGGTAGTGTTAAATAAACTATATATTTTTACAATGTTACAATGAAAAAGGTTATATTAACAATTACAAAGTAACATTCATTGGCACGATGTTCTTAAAATGGGTGGTCTTGTGTTGTGGGAGAAACCTGGGAAACCCTATTTGTCCGGCTTGATTACCACCAACCAAACTCACAATCTCCAAGGCCAGGAATCGAACCCAGGTCATCATGCAGAGAAGTGAGTAGTGCGCTAATCACTACGCTAACTGGACAACCATTAATAAATAGTTAAAAAGTTGAGTGGAATAGATGACAACATTGCATACAACATACAAATATGTATGAAGAAGTAACTGATATATGTTTTTCAAGTTTTCAAGTTTTATTTATAATGAACCAGAAGCTTATAGACCCATGAGGCATAAAGTGCACAATGGTGACAAATACAAATAATATGTACTTGTGCGGTAACATATTAACTTATAAATTTTATGACAATGCCTATTATACTAGACTATATTATATATGAACAAATGAATAACATGAATAATGTAGTATCGTATAATTTAATATTGTATTTTGTGTGTTTTTCCTCCTATGATTCGTAGAGGAAGATTTCAATTATGAAGTGTGAAAACAGTGATTATAATGAAGATGTTGGTCAGTCTCTTTTATATGGTTTGTATGATTTTAGGCTGATGGATGCTTTGGCTGTAGAGAACAGTCTACGAGCAGAGATGAAACATTTGGAGAGAACCATTACAGAGTTGGAGGCTACAAACCAGGTTTGTTTTATCGACAAGGATTTTCTGATATTTTTTTAGATGTCATACTTATATGATATTATCTTTAATCAAATGAGGTGACGTCAAAAGTCAAGCTTATTCATGGGGTTTTCCTTTTTATATATCTTGGGCAATATTATAGACGCATCTTTTCTTTTTGGAACCATTTCCGATGGCCCGTTTATTGGTTAAAATAATAATAATATATATATATATATATATATATATATATATATATATATATATATATACATTGAAACACAAAGGTTATGGATATCAAATCGGAGTACATTTAAGACAGTATAGACGCATCTTAAGTTAAAATTGTACCTTGCTTAGTGCATATTCTGCAATTAAAATATTGAAACTCAAGTTTTTAAAAAAATGAAAAATTCATTTTAAATAATAAATTTTCTAAAGAAATATCACAATCACAAATTTTTCACTTAAGTTAAAATTTTACATAAATATGAGACACTCTTGGTCATTGAAAGCAGAAAAGAACTTATTTCACAGCGTTGAATGGTTGCATAGCAAGAAGCTTTAGGTGTATTTGGACTACAAACTAATCATACTGATAGTTGTTTGATGGGAATGAACTCCTGCTTTAGTGTCATATTACATGTATACAATTTAGTGATATTTAACCTATAAGTGTTTGTTTTTTTTCTTCAGATTTATCAAAGGTATCACTCCTACCAACGATCTAGCATGAAATTACTTTGAATTACTGCAGTTTTAAAAATATTAGAAAATCCCGAAAGGCATAAATAGCCTTAAGTCCCTCGTGGTCTACCTGGCTCCCTAATGTGAGTTATCAATGA
Source organism: Mya arenaria (assembly GCF_026914265.1). Classification (NCBI taxonomy): domain Eukaryota; kingdom Metazoa; phylum Mollusca; class Bivalvia; order Myida; family Myidae; genus Mya; species Mya arenaria. The sequence goes on from NC_069136.1 coordinate 37,808,034, forward strand.
TCATTTCAAACCCTTAAAGATGAATGCCAGGAACTACAAATGGCATTAATGTCTCTCAAGGTCTACTTGACTCCCTAATTTGAGCTATAAATGCTCATTTCAGACCCTTAAAGATGAACACCAGGCACTACAAATGGCGTTTACATCCCTTGAGGAGAAATTTCGCAAACTCCAGAGTGACAATGATGAACTTATGGCGCGATGGCTTCAACAAAAGATGGAACAGGCCGAAGTTTTAAATCGTGAAAATGACAACTTTATAAAGTATGTACTGGTTGATAGCAAACAATATTTTTTGATGCCAATGGCCAAGTTGCTAGCCAAGTTGATGGCCAGGTTGTCAGACTCTGAATAAGAATTTGGCTGGTGATTAGTTCTGGTTATCAGCCAAGAATGGTAAATTTTAAAACTGAATACAGTTCTCATTATATGTTCATCAACTTCTAAAATATCTTCAGAGCTGATGTTACTTGCATAATTGCAATGTAAAAAAAATGTCACTTTTCACATATAATTTGGGGCTTAATGTGGAGTATAAGCTACATAATTTAATATGATCATAATATGTTGCTTTATGATTGACCTTAGCTAACTTAATGTCTTATTTCAAAGATGAATGTCAGATTTCCTAGCTGAATGTAATATTTTCTAAATAAATGTCTAATTTCCTTTATAAACGATTTTTTTCTAAATAAATGTCTAATTTCCTAGATGAATGTATTATTTTCTAAGTTAATGTCTTTCAAGATGAATGAATTATTTTCTAAATAAATGTTTTATTTTCAAGATGAATGTATTATTTTCTAAATTAATTGCTATTTTCCTAGATGATGTTTTATTTTCTAAATTAATGTCTATTTTCCCAGATGAATGTCTTATTTCCTAAATGAATGTCTTATTTCCTGAATTAATGTCTTGCTTCATAGATGAATGTCTTATTTCCTGAATTAATGTCTTATTTCTGAAATGAATGTCTTACTTCCTAAATGAATTGCTAATTTCATGTCTTTTCTTTTAAGGAAAGAAGTCCTATGATATATCTTTACTTATAATGTTGTATTCTTTTTTCAAAGACACAGACAATTACTTCTACAAAAGGAATTGGCCGAGGCAGCTAAAGAAAATGTGAATGTCCCTGAGTAAGTCATCAAGCTATTGTAATGAAGAACATTTAATATGGGCAAGGACCTCCTCCCATAGTAACTTGTTCAAATTTGTTTCATAATTAATCAGCATTTATTGAACTATGTTATAGTATTATATGATTATATAATAGTTTGTATTATATAATAATATAGTGTTATTTATTGTAAAATTTTGTAACTATGAAATTGTATTTGACCACTGATCTATGAATTGTCATGATAAGTGTATACATGCATAATTCCTGTATTCCCATGTGCCTATGGCCTTAATGTGTTTGAAATAAAACTATGAAACTTTATTGCTCAACCATAGTTGATAAACTATATAAATTTTAAATTTTTATTAATTGACAATTCTCAATAAACTACATTTATAACTGAACAATACTCGACAAACTACATTTATTTATTGGCAATTCTCAACAAAACTACTTTAATTACTGGACAGTACTTGATAAACAACATTTATAACTGAACAATACTTGATAAACAACATTTATTATTACTCAAATGTATTTGATTAACTACATTTATTACTCGCCAATTTTTGATAAACTTTATTTATTACTCAACCATACTCGATAAACTACATAATTACTCAAATGTGTTTGATAAACTACATTTATTTCTCAACCATTTAGTTCATAACAATACTTGAAACAACATTAACAACTAAACTACAAACTACAGTTTTTACTCGACCATACATGAGAAACTTCAATTATTACCCAACCATACATGATAAACTTCAATTATTACCCAACCATACATGATAAACTTCAATTATTACCCAACCATACATGATAAACTTCAATTATTACCCAACCATACATGATAAACTTCAATTATTACCCAACCATACATGATAAACTTCAATTATTACCCAACCATACATGATAAACTTCAATTATTACCCAACCATACATGATAAACTTCAATTATTACCCAACCATACATGATAAACTTCAATTATAACCCAACCATACATGATAAACTTCAATTATTATTCAACCATACATGATAAACTTCAATTATTACCCAACCATACATGATAAACTTCAATTATTATTCAACCATACATGATAAACTTCAATTATTACCCAACCATACATGATAAACTTCAATTATTACCCAACCATACATGTTAAACTTCAATTATTATTCAACCATACTTGTGTTTCAGAGGAGATGAGAACATAAGGGGGATTCCACAGATCTGCCTTAGTGCTTCCATACCTACAAAAGCTCAATGCAAACTGGTAAGACAGTAGACAGATGAGAATGTCAAGTGTTGACAATATGCCCAAGCGTCTTCAGTTTTAATTGATCCAATGAGTAGACTCTGACTTTTGCTGAAAGGCGTTGAAATATGATATTAGTAGCCCCCTTGCCTAGTGCTCGGCATGTAAAGGGAAGTGTTGGGAGATGTATACTCAGTACTGGTTAAAACCAAGAAAAGTTCTATCCCATGGTTTCGTGCTATACACTTTGCCCGTTGAAAAACCAAGAGGTCTTTTCAATGAGCTAGGGTATTGCCCCCAGATCTCTTGAATCTCACTGTGTTTGTTTAAGTCTTCACATGTCTTGATTTGACTGAAAATTGCAGTCATTTTCTATTCATGTCGCGTTTAACACAATCTAAGTCATGATGGCGTTTAGGCGGGGTCAAGCCATAATGCAGCCAATAGGTGCGGGCAGACCTTGATAAAGTCAAGTAAACAAATCTGGCTTTAATAGTCATTGAGCTATGTCATTTGTCTGACTGTATAAGCAAGAACTTAGGAGCATAGTTTTTGCTTTACAGTGATCTTGTAGTGTTTAAGGAGTGGAAGTTTAGGGTTTTAACTAACAATTATCCTTATTTGGCTTTCTAATTATAAGTATCTTCCATGGCCAAGAGTGTAAGATAGGTTCAACCCAGCCTGAGCCTAGTTTTTTTGCATAAACAAGGTTGACCAAGTTTGCAGAACACCCTGCGTGAGGGTTGGGATGAATCTGTCTTACATAAGCAGCCATGATAGATGCTTTTTCTCCCACCTCAGTTAATCAAAAAATAGTAAAAAGTATATTAACAAAATAAAGTAAAAATATATTTTTTACTGGAACTCTTTTGTGTGTATTGGAATAAAAAATAGTTCCATATGGGTACTTTTTATTTTTGCCCATGGGCAAGATAAAGATTTCCAGCATAGCCAAATATTTGGATCTACTTATCGTGGAAGGAGAAATATCTTTCCCTTTCCTCTTTAACTTCTGTTTCTATCTCTCTCTAGGACGCCCACGACGGTGAAGTAAACGCCGTATTGTGGAGTCCAACAGGCAGCATGTTTGCCACCGGCGGCTCCGACCGAAAAATTAAACTTTGGGACTACAATGCTGGTGAGATATTTGTATCTAGTTACGGTATTTTGTTTTTGTAACATAATTGACATGATGTCAAACCACCCTGATATTGATATTAATAATTGTTCAACCATTGGTGAGATTTTCAAGTCACATGATCACCCTTGACAAACAAATGCATGTTGAATTGAATTAATTATATTATTTTGTTAAACAATTAAGGTCCATCATAATCCCAAGTGTCATATCAATGACCTTAATGTTGAAGAAAAATACTAAGAAAATGGCATTAATTTGATCCATTGTTGTTTTTTTCACTTTTAAGGGAATAGTGGTTGGCGCTTAGGGAAAAATAGTGTCATTTTGGCAAAAATGGCAAAAAGAGGAAAAAATACTTACATGATTTATATTATGTTCAAGTCGTTTTCAAACCTTTTATTCAACAAACCTGTTGAAATATTCATGAATAGCACTATATTGCTACATTTGCTAAATGTTAAGAGGTCAATGCTCTTCTTCGAAAGAAAGTATAAAAAATTAAAGGGATTTTTTAACCTTGGTTGGGGAAAATTGTAATCTTTTTCAGGGAGGGAATGGGGCTGATTTGGACCCCAAAAAAGGCTGAAAAAACACTGAATTCTAACTTTGAGTTCTTACTGATAAAATTCTGTAATCTTTTAAACTGACTTTTGGCCTGTTTTTAAATTATTATGAAACCATTCTGTCATGCTTAAATTTAAATTATGTTAAGTCAGTTTAGTTTAGGTAATTTAGTGAAATGTTTCAGGTCAGTGTTCATGTAAAGGCATGTTGACGGGAAGTAACGCAGGTATTACTAGTCTTGAATATGACCTTGATGAGAGCCATATACTCGGAGCGTCAAACGATTACGCGTGTAGGCTTTGGTCAATTGCAGACCAGAGATTGCGGGTTAGTGCTTTGTTTCACATTTTATCACACAGGTATAACTAGTCTGGAGTATGACTTCGATAAAAGCCATAAAGTCAGAGTGTCAAATGATAATGAATGTCTGCTTTGGTCACTTGCAAGGGGTATGTTCTTTTTTTTACATTACTATTCGAGTTTGAAAATGAACTCAGATTGGATAATTGTTCATTATCTCTATTTAGAGTGTTAATTGTCTGCTCCTGTTTGATAACAAAATGAGAAAAATGTATTTTTGTTTTCAATTTTTTTTTGCCCAAAGTCAAAAGAGAATGTGGTGTGGCCTATGCATATATTTTATTGTTTCGTTTCAGCACACATTGACGGGCCATAGTGGAAAAGTTTTGTCAGCAAAATTCCTTGGAGAAAATAGCAAGGTTGTGTCAGGCAGCCATGACAGGACACTCAAAATATGGGACCTCCATACTAAAGCATGTAGGTTCTGTAATCCATACTAAAGCATGTAGGTTCTGTAATCCACACTAAAGCATGTAGGTTCTGTAATCCACACTAAAGCCTGTAGGTTCTGTAATCCATACTAAAGTATATAGGTTCTGAAATCTACACTAAAGAATGTAGGTTCTGTAATCCATACTAAAGCATGTAGGTTCTGAAATCCATACTAAAGTATGTATGTTCTGTAATCCACACTTAAGCTTGTAGGTTCTGTAATCCACACTAAAGCATGTAGGTTCTGTAATCCACACTAAAGCATGTAGGTTCTGTAATCCATACTAAAGCATGTAGGTTCTGTAATCCATACAAATGCATGTAGGTTCTGTTATCCATACTGTAGCATGTAGGTTCTGTATTCCACACTAAAGTATGTAGGTTCTGTAATCCACACTAAAGCATGTAGGTTCTGTAATCCATACTGTAGCTTGTAGATTCTGTAATCCACACTAAAAATGTAGGGTCTGTAATCCATACTAAAGCATGTAGGTACTGTAATCCACACTAAAGCATGTAGGTTCTGTAATCCACACAAAAGCATGTAGGTTCTGTAATCCATACTAAAGCATGTAGGTTCTGTAATCCATACAAATGCATGTAGGTTCTGTTATCCATACTGTAGCATGTAGGTTCTGTATTCCACACTAAAGTATGTAGGTTCTGTAATCCACACTAAAGCATGTAGGTTCTGTAATCCATACTGTAGCATGTAGGTTCAGTAATCCACACTAAAGTATGTAGGTTCTGTAATCCACACTAAAACATGTAGGTTCTGTAATCCATACTGTAGCTTGTAGGTTCTGTAATCCACACTAAAGTATGTAGATTCTGTAATCCACACTAAAACATGTAGGTTCTGTAATCCATACTGTAGCTTGTAGATTCTGTAATCCACACTAAAAATGTAGGGTCTGTAATCCATACTAAAGCATGTAGGTACTGTAATCCACACTAAAGCATGTAGGTTCTGTAATCCACACAAAAGCATGTAGGTTCTGTAATCCATACTAAAGCATGTAGGTTCTGAAATCCATACTAAAGCATGTAGGTTCTGTTATCCATACTAAAGCATGTAGGTTCTGCAATCTATATTAAAGCATGTAGGTTTTGTAACCCATACTAAAACATGTAGGTTCTGCAATCCATACTAAAGCATGTAGGTTCTGTAATCCATACTAAAGCATGTAGGTTCTGAAATCCATACTAAAGCATGTAGGTTCTGTTATCCATACTAAAGCATGTAGGTTCTGCAATCTATATTAAAGCATGTAGGTTTTGTAACCCATACTAAAACATGTAGGTTCTGCAATCCATACTAAAGCATGTAGGTTCTGTAATCCATACTAAAGCATGTAGGTTCTGTATTCCATACTTAAGCATGTAGGTTGTTTTGTTAATCATACTGAAATAAAATAATAGCATCTCTCCATTTTATATCTTATAGTCCCACAATATAGGTTAATGCCCTTTTTATATTCGTTTATTTTAGTGCATTATCGTGTTTAACTCCTATGACATTAATGCTCAAAACAAGAAATGTGTTCATTCTAGATACAGATAAAAAACATATTCATGAGTGATATTTAGGCGTTTCTTAAACTGCGGAATTTGTGACTATGTAGCACTTAATTTAAATGATATTTGTTATCTGTAGCTAAGCCACACACATATTTTTGATTTTGATTACATAAATCCAATGAGTTAAACATGATTATGCATTTAGATTTACTGTGGAATTTGTGTGGCTACTTAGCTATTAATTAAATTATATTTTATCTGTACCTTTATCACACACATTTTTTTGGCTTTGATCTTGTTATCCAATGAGTTTAACATGATTATGATTAAAAACAAAAAAAAATGGCTTAAAAGTGTTAATTTTGTACTACTGTTTTCTTGCACACAGGTATTAAAACCATATTTGCCGGGTCAAGTTGCAATGATTTAGTCACGCTACATGGGACGCACATAATCAGCGGCCATTTTGACAAGCGTGTACGGTTCTGGGACACAAAATCAGATAACACGAGCAACGAGATAGGACTTCATGGCAGAATTACCTCCCTTGCTTTGTCACCGGGTGAGTCAAATCGTAGAATATGTAGCAATCTGATTACACTTACCTTAAGATATTATAAGCCGTCCATAATTAGGACGAAAAAATATACCAGAGAATTATAGATATTAACATCGAGATTATTTTTATGATAAATTTATATTAATTAAAGTGACACTCTTATTCAAAATCAATGCATACACATATATAACAAACATCAATTTTGACTGATAAACCTTTAACTACTTACTAAATAATGCATTTATGGAAAATATTAATTACTGATAACAGGATTGGAACAGTGTATTTAATAGCATAAAGCACAAAAATATTAAATGATTTGTGAATGCTGAAAGATTTACTGTGGTCTACTATTTAAGGATTAAAATTCAACATGTTGCATTTTATTGGGGTATGGTATGCAATGGGGCTGTTCAAAATGGGTGGAGTCCATAGAACTCCACCAGCATTTTGAACTGCGCCATTGCATAACATACCCCAACAAAATGCAACATGTCGAATTTCAATACTTTTATTTATTTAAAGCTACATTTCTGCTAAAATAAATTGATTTTTCAAGAGCATTTTCTCTTTTTTCTTTCTCTCGTTGTTCTCAACGTAGGGTTTATTAGAACAGCTATCGTAACCTAATTTTATACGACAATGAATGCACAGATAAAATAGTTCCTTATTCATATGTTTATTTTCTATCTTTTCAATGTCAAGAATATTATAAATACGTATTATTGCTTAAAATGTGTGTTTTCGGTCTGTTATCGTCGTGTATTAAAACACAAAACCCGGGCATTATCGGTAGAAAATGTGCATTATTCAGTACATTCACGTGCCATTAATGACCGTTTTTTTGTTTAACATATGCTTGCGCTATCAGGGCTCGCATCATAACAATGAAGGCTGAGTGACCTTCTGACCGAAAGTTGGTCAATGATGCAAACTTTTGCACAAAATCATATTTTAGCATATATAATGTAGCTGCATACAAATACCAGAACATGAAATAAACCACATATAACTTACATATTTTCTGCTGAGTTGTCTTTTCCTGGCAAGCTGATGTGTTTACTAAATAGCTTTTTCTGCAATTGTTTCGACTATATAAAGCACTCAATTATGTCTAAAACGACTAACTCCTTCGAACTTTAGTTATTTCTGTAGATTTTATTCAGAACATACGACTTATATGGACATGATTCCATTACGTCGTATGCAATGAACAAAGAAATTTCAAATATTTTTTTCTCTAATGCTGATCGAAGATGGTCTGTACATTTTATCAAGAACATGTTTTCAACAAAATTTTCAGGCTTAAATTAGTAATCAAAACAAATAATGGTTAAAGTAGGACTATATCGGTAATTAATTGATTACCCAATAGGTATTGTGTGTAAATAATCCCAGTAATCCAGTCAATTTTCGAAAAAACATCACTTTCAAAACGAATGAACACTGCAAAAATGGCGTCGAAACAAAATGCAGCTGCCGAGTTATGTTGCGGCCCGAATCAAGCTTAATGTAAAACTTCTTCAATGACATCACTCATGACGTCATACAAGCACCCGTTATAGAGGTTATTTTCAACTAACTGTTTTTGCATTTTCTTGACATTTAACAGCCTTTTTAAACACAAACGTTTCTTCAACTGTTCCATCCAAAGTTGGTACAAGTAGCTCCCTTGCCTAGTGCTCGGCATTTAAAGGGTAGTGCTTGGAAAAGTGGTGTACTCAGTACTGGTTAAACCCAGGAAAGTTGTATCCTGTGTATACGTTAAAGAACCAAGAGGTCTCTTGGCAAAGAGCTAGGGTACAACCGATTCTCATGTATCTCACTCTGTTTCTTCAAATCTTCCAATGTCTGGATTTGACTGCGAATTGCTGCCACTTCTATTTCATGTCACTTATGGCGTTTAAACACAATTTAAGTCGTGATGGTGTCACAGCGGGGTCAAGCCATGATGCAGCCAATGGGCGCGAGCAGACCTTGATTAACTCAAATAAACAAACAAAGTCCATTTCATTCAAACATCTTGTCCATTCATTAACTATCAAAACAAAATGTCACCCTAACAATTATCATGTGTTCCTTTTTTTCAGACCGCACATCATTATTAGTTTGTACACGAGAAGACACCTTAAAAGTGATAGATTTACGCCAAAATCAAGTTATTTATACTCTATGGTGAGTGACATTTATTAAATTCCACGGTTCAATTAAATGCGTATCATTTTGTCAGGCTATATTTATGTATGTTTTCATAGTAAGCAATAAAACCGGCTTACGCACTCATCTTTTTAAAGCTGCACTCTCACAGATTAAACGTTTTGACAACTTTTTTATTTATTGTCTTGGAACGAGCCAATTTTTGCGAAAATCCATGGAAACCAGTTATATAAGACTCCTGACAAAAAATAAGAATGCAGATGTTTATATTTAAGTTCAAAAATTGATGTTTTATGTATTTTTTCTTAAACGGTTAGTAACAGTTTAAGCCATTTAACATTAATTTTCGAACGGAAATATAAAAATCTACGATCTGATTTTTTGTCAGCAGTCTTATATCATTGGTTTGCAGATACCTACGCAAAATTTGCCCTTTCTAAGACAAAAAATTAAAAAGTTGTAAAAATGGTAAATCTGTGAGAGAGCAGCCATAAGCCAAACTACGCCAATTATGATCAAATTTATGATTTGTTGCCAACTCAAAATCAAACTGTTGCTTGTTCATCATATTTTGAGTTCATACTGGAATATGTTGACTCCTTTGTTTCAATTTTAAATGAACATGAATGATATATAATAGACTTTTTTTTTTTTCCATCCACAGTGATGACAATTTCAAAGTGGGCTACGACTGGTCACGTGCGGTGTTCAGCCCGGATGGCACGTATGCGTGTGCAGGGTCCAGTGACGGGACGCTCTTCATCTGGAACATCGCACGAGGCAAGGTGGAGAAAACTCTTAAGGAACATACGTATGTATTGAGTCATGTATAATTATTAGGAGTGCATGTTTAGTTGTTCATAAATTTTACATAGGAACAAAATCATACAGAAACACATGAGTATGAAGAGGGTTTTTTGTAGGTAGTTTAGGGTTAGCGACTCATACCCATCATGTTAAGTATTTGTGTTCGTAGATGTATCTTTTTTCTTTCTTTTTTAACGAGATAAAAGTAAGCATGGTTTCTGCTATTGCCTTCTGGTAACCAGTGGTTGTAACTTTTAATTATTCCTGCGTACATGTAATCTTATAGTCAAAATATCAAATGGTACATCATATTGCAAATGTGTTTGTAGGTTTTATATTTTTTATTAAAAACAAACTATAGGTAGGTTTTGTTACCAGTTTCGCAATGGCCCTCTGATTGTTAATTTCAATACCTCATGTATACATGTATATCTTAAGGAACACACCTATGTATTGTCGGTAGTCGAGTCTTGCTATTATTACCATTTAGTTTAGTTAAACAAAATTATCAATGAACACAGAAATGTATGACAGGGTCTATTTGGGCAGTATTGGGTCGAAGCAGTATACTGTCTCATAACAAACTCATACCATATCGTTTTGCAAATTAGTGATTATAGGTGTATTAATATGTTTGAAACAAGAAATTGGCAAATCTTGTTAGCAGTTTCTGCACTTGGCCTGTGATTGTTAATTTCAATCTTTCATGCAAACATGTATATCATGCTGCAACATGAATGACACAACACCATTGGTCAAGAACTGGTTACACGGTGACCCCATATTTTTCCATATTGGGTCACTTATTTTGAATCAAGATCTGGTCTATTTATCGATTGAGATGATTAAATGGCATCTTAATCTATGTAAACAGGTTGTCGACGTGATTTATACATTACAGGGTTATTGGGTGACCCGCTGTGGGATATACGGGGCTCAGGAAACCATATTTGGGTTCAAGCTTGCTCTCATCAGATATGGTTTCCTGTGCTCCATATATCCCATATCAGGTCACATACTTACCTCGTAGCTTACAATATTGCCCTGTCAATATATAATATCAAAGATATAATATTCCTACAGAAAGTATGCATATGTATTTTCAGGCACTCAATCCTGGCCTGTTCCTGGCATCCAGCTGGCTCGTACATTCTCAGTTCCGAGAAACAGAAGAAAGTTGTTCTATGGTCAGACATCTAGCCAGGACTCTTCTGATCTCATACACAAATGGACTCAGCTTTAAGTCTCACATTTCATGGGTTTGGAACACATTTGTGCACCACAATAAAGCTTTTTAAAATTACATCACTTAGTGATTTTAATAAAAAGTATTTTATTCAATTAATTAAGGATGACTATAAAATCAAGCATTCTTTCATCAATATAATATGTTTTTAGATTGAAAGTCCTTTCTGATTAAGAATGGCCACATGTTTTATGGAAATATATCTTGCCAAATTATTGAAGGTATATGATTAACAATTATGTGATATTTGGATGCTTGGTGACCCCATATTAACCCTTTGCATGCTGGGTAAATTGTCGTCTGCTCAAAAATGTCGTCTGGTTTATTCTAAATTTCTTTCAATTTACTTAAAACTTTGTGGATATATTGACTGAGTGGCAAACAGCTTGGAACCTGACCAGGCGCTGAGTTACTCGGCGTCTGGTCTGGTTCCAAGCTGTTTGCAAAGCCTTTAAAATCGCCATCAGCAGCCTAAGGGTTAATTTGGTTTTGTTTGAAAGGGATTTATATGCAGATAAAGAATATACCTAAAATAGATGCATTCATAAATCTCCTTTGCAGAAGAGATTGACAAGACAGGTTTATTAGTTTAAACTTTATTTAGGCCTAAAAAAACCCTGACCGTACCTTTAAAAATGTGCCGACCCTAACTATTTTTTTCCGTTTCTGAGCAAAAAAATAATTTGTTAGCGAATAGAGAGTTACAAAGGGCGGATAAATGCAGGTTTTAATCAGAATTATTGTTTATATGATAAAACAAAGTCAGGTAATGACAGTAATGTAGGAAAGACTTCCATGTGCAAGAAAACACTCTGAACTTACGACAGATTTTGAAAAAAAAATTAAAAAATCCCTACCTACCCTACCTAGAAATTTTGGGAAGGTTACCCTAAACAAACATTTTTTTTTTTTTTGGCCTTATTTGATTATAAAACAAACATTCATACGTTATTTGTATAGAAATGAATTACATCACATTGTGTTTGAGGATTAGAAAAGACAGATAAATTGGCCTTGAACGATTTTGACATGAATCAATTCACTTCCAATTTCAGTTTGTTTTTCATTAAACATTTATTTAAACATTATATTTTTTACAACAATTGTCTAGAAAGTTCTGATAACTTATACTAAATCACTCTTATTGGCAAGATGTTGTGCAAGAGTGTGGTCTTGTGTTGTGGGGGAAACCGGAGCACCCGGAGAAAACCCATTTGATAGATAAAGCATTTACCTGTAAATTGATACTGAAATTATATGGGGTCAAAAGGCATCTATATTTAACATTATTGTAACCATTTCATTTTTGGTAAGATTGAATTAATCTTGATAGTGTTGTCAAATATTACTCAGCAAAGTTTTGTGTACAATGTAATCTGTTTGGTAATAGATATTCCATATTGGACCTTATTTCAAGACAAATTACAAATTTGAAAATTATTTCACATGATACTACATGTAGTTGTCATATTGGCTAGCATTTTAAGGTTTTGTTCAGATTTAAATGATATTTTTACTGAAGAAACGCAAGTTTTCCAAGTGCTTGATATAATTATGTATGAAAAAGGCTTGAAAAGGGTACTTTCCTCATTTTCACTGCCGTCTGGGGCCTGTGCTTCAGACTCAAGATTCAAAACTGTATATTTTAATTTTGTTGTAAATCGGCTCTTATTAGATCAATAACGGTCAAAAAGCCGTATCTGTTCCAAAAGACCTGTTCAACATTGACCACACATCTTTTGTCAAAAATAGTTATATTAAAGATATTTCGAAACATTCAAGAATTCACTTCTCCAGATATTGTGAATTTTGGCCCTGTTCAATTACATGACATTCATGTTGATGTGTTCATTGAAATGTATTACAAAGTGTGCTATTTTCTATCCTATATATTTTTTCTCCAAGGCTTTTTCATGTTGCTAATTTTTATACGGAATGTATTGACTCATGAGGGTTTTGAGGGTAAGATTTAGTGATCTTCATCACTGATTGACATTGAAATTTAGCTCTTCTGGTTATCAATGTAAAAAGTAGAGTTTTTGTCATAGCCTAGGTGTTGTCTGCGTCATCTTCTGTATCATCATCTGTGGTATCATCTGCATCTCCATCTGTGGCATCTTCTATGTCAACGTCTTTGTCATTGTCAGTGACATCATCTGTAAAATCGTCTGTGTCATTGTCAGTGACATCATCTGTTACATCGTCTGTGTCATTGTCTGTGTCATCTTCTGTTACATCATCTGTGACAACCTCTGTGACATCGTCTGTTACATCATCTGTGTCATTGTCTGTGTCATCTTCTGTGACATCGTCTGTTTCATCGTCTATGTCATGGTCTGTGACAACCTCTGTGACATCATCTGTGTCATCATCTATGTCATGGTCTGAGACATTGTCTGTATTGTTGTCAGTGTCGTTGTCTGTTTCATTATTGTCATAGAACAAAACTTGAACCTTTGCCATAACACAAAACCTTTTATTGACAATATGCATACAACCTGATAACTGTGGCATTAATTATTGCTAAGTAATGCCCCTTGATATTTAGAATAATAAAGCAAAATATTATACAAATCCATTATAACCTTTTAAAATCAATACATGAAACTTTTACATGCTATATTACCAGTGACAGTGTATGTAAACAAGGCCCATAACTCTGACTTGAATAATTGTTGAGTTATTTCCCTTTTTCGGTCGACTGTCCACTAATGCCCTTTATTTGAATGATTTCAAAAACAGAGGAGCGTTTGCTTGTGGCTCTCTTGTTAAATTATGCTGTTGTGACCACCATATTTTGTTGACATGTATTGTTGTTGTTTTTTCCTTCAGAAATTGCATATTTTTTACTTTGTAAGACATGGATTAGACACAAAGTTTTAAAGGTTGAAATGAATATTTTCGGCGTCTGTAAAAGTTTTGTTATTGTATATTTGTTTTTTTTAATTTTCTTACAAGTGTTTTAGATGATCACTACCAGGTGGCAGGGTGAATTAGCCCCTTTGACCCCCATTAGGGGTCTAAAGCACCATCAAAACCTATCACCAAAATTGTTTCAGCCCTTCAGCTGTCTGGTTATCACATCTCTGAAATTCTGACTGCTTTTTTATTTGATGTGGCTAAGAACCTATTTTCTCCCACCCAAGATAAGTTGATCAAAATATTTGGCCATGCTCGAAAGCCTTATCTTGCCCTTGGGCAAAAATAAAAAAGTGCCTGTATGGATTTACTTTTATTTAAACTATGGACACGAAAATAATATTACTATATTTCAACTATATTTTGTTTAACTTGGGTTGGAAATAAAAGCATCTACCATGGCCCCTTGTGTATGATTGGTTCATCCCAACCCTCGTGCAGAGTATTCTGCAAAAAGACCTTACGCTCAGGTTGGGATGTTCTTATCTTTAACTCTTGGCCATGGAAGATTCTTAACTCATAACCCCTCAGACTGTCTAAATGCTGAAGTGTTTTGCTCATTATTTTTAATTCATTTTAAAAATCTACAACAAATGGTTCCACTTGGTGTATAGCTTTAATCCATACATAATTCATATCATAAATAATATTATGCTCTTGAGTTAATTTTTTAAGGATTTAAGGTTGTTTGTATGTAATTACACAAAAAATTTGATTTGATGCGATGCAACCTTTAACTTTTTTAGTGGTCTACATTTTGTTATGTAAACTTCCTTCTAAATGGACCTGCCTCTGTTTATATATTTCACTAAATCAATAATGTCTGACTGCTGATCAACAGAAATAAATGTATTTGAAAACTTGAAATATACTGCCTTTTCATTTGACAAAAGAATATGTTGACCACTAATTATTTAAAATGATTCCACCATATAGTCCTGTACAAAACATTTTGCCAACTTTGGCCAATCATAATTTGGCTGGGTTTTCAGTTTGCAACTGGATTTGCATAAAAATCATGAAAAAAAAAACGACATTAATACTTTAAACGACATCAATACTTTAAAAATAGATCTTATTACTTCATGGAAATATTGATTTGAAAAGAGATCATATGAATTACCATTGTTGGCAAAATAGGCACATTAGCTTACAATTATGGAGAAAACATTGCATATTTTTTTGATATTCAATCTATTCTATGAATTGAAATATAACTGTATATTATGTCTCGATAAACTCACTTTTTGAAAAAGTGTGTTTATCGAAATATATATATTTTTTTTTTTTATTAAACCATTTTGTTGTAAAAATGGTAAAATAAGCACTTACGATGCTGGGAAGAAAATGCAATGGCGTCATTTCACTTTCTTTCTGGTATGACATCATTTCCCTTTCTTTCTGGTATGACATCATTTCACTTTGTTTCCGGTATGACATCATTTCACTTTGTTTCCGGTATGACATCATTTCACTTTGTTTCTGGTATGACATCATTTCACTTTGTTTCCGGTAAGACATCATTTCACTTTGTTTCCGGTATGAAATCATTTGGTTGGTGTTTCGCACAGTTTTCCTATTTAATATCCATTAAATTCCTTTCGTTGCATTATATGCATGAAATGAGAAGAAAAGTTAAATGCATGAAAAAAAGAAATGCAAAATTGTTTGTTTCAATGTAAGAATTGCAATATATCACTTTGTGAACACCAAAAGAAAATTTTTTACCCGTGACAAAGCCATTTGTGAAATATTTCTTTTGTTACTCACTCAGTGAAATACACTGCATTTCTCAAACTGAATCCAACAAACATTAAAATTCAGTGTTCATTGTTTATACCGTTGTCATGGCAATGCAACATTATTACAAACAAACATTAAAATTCAGTGTGCATTGTTTAAACCGTTGTCATGGTAATGCAACATTATTACAAATAAACATTAAAATTCAGTGTGCATTGTTTATACCGTTGTCATGGCAATGCAACATTATTACAAACAAACATTAAAATTCAGTGTGCATTGTTTAAACCGTTGTCATGGCAATGCAACATTATTACAAAAAAACATTAAAATTCAGTGTGCATTGTATAAACCATTCTCATGGCAATATAACATTATTACAAAGAAACATTAAAAATCAGTGTGCATTGTTTAAACCGTTGTCATGGCAATGCATCATACATTCACTATTACTAACAAACATAAAATTATCTTGAAATAAAGAAGTCTTGAGAAATCTTTTATAAAACATTGTAGCTCATGGTACAATAGTACAATTTTGAATAATTAAATTCATTAATTTCATCATCAAAACTCGTAACAATGAAATTAAGCTTTTGCCATTTGAGTATGAACCTAGACTGGGGCAGTGACTTCAAACAGTCAGAGTGTGGAATCAGACTCAGAAAAAATGCTTTTTTCAAATTACAAAGAGTCATCTTCTTTTTTTGGAAGGTTTTACAAACTTTGATGTACATTAGATCATTGTTAAAATTCAAATATTAATAGAGTTCATCAAATTCCATCATCCTAACTTTGAACAATGAACAACTGCAGTTGTGTAACTTAAGTCTTAAGTCACACTTGAGACCGTTCATAATCATGGGGCAGTGGCTACTAACGGTCTAAAGTCTAAGTCAGACCTCAGACTCAGAAAAGCACCCCAATTAAATAGAGAATCTTCTTTTAGGCTAGTTTTACAAGAATAAGTGTTAATAATAGTTAATTTCAAATAGAAATAAAAATTCACAAAATTTCATCATAAAAACTCAACTAAAAGGGAAGTTGCAATGAAGAGAAGATTTGCAGTTTTAAGACTTGAGTCTGAACTTAAAACTTGAGTCTGTTCGTAATCATGGCCCTGATATATCTTTTTTGATTATTGATTTGAAATAGCCCTGAACATTTTGACACAAGACTTCAGTTAAAATCTTAATGGAATTTCAAAATTTGTGAGACAATATTCATTTGTAAAATTTAATGAACTCCTTATACATGTAACACCAAAAATGACGTGTTTTTAACTCTTGCAAAGTATTAATTGTACCTCAAGACTTATATAAAGCGTTTTAATGTTTTTCTCCCCACTAACTTTGGAATTCCTGGGGAAATTCAGGTCCCTTACATTTGTATTGCTTGTAAATATTCCCACTTCTTTCACTTGTAAAAGTTTTCATAATTTAATGAACCAGCTTAAAGCTGCACTCTCACAGATATACCATTTTTACAACTTTTTTTTTAATTTTTGTCTTGGAAAGAGCAATCTTTGCATAAATATCTGCAAACCAATGATATAAGACTGTTGACAAAAAATCAGATGGCAGATTTTCATATTTCCATTCGAAATTTATTTTCTATGGCTTAAACACGGTTTAAGAAAAATGCATAAGACATCAATTTTTGAAATAAAATATAAAAATCTACGATCTAATTTTTTTTCAGCAGTCTTATATAACTAGTTTCCATGAATTTTCGCCAAATTTGGCTGGTTCCAAGACAAGACAATAAATAAAAAAGTTGTCAAAACGTTCAATCTGTTAGAGTGCAGCTTTAAAGCAAAGTTATATTGCTTTTCAAAGCAATATTCATCAAGAAGATGGTCTGGTATGCTAATAGGTGAAATTGATGTTGTTAAAGATTTTTTATCTGTTGATTATAATGTTGTTTTAGATTATATTAAATCATGTAAATATCTTGTTCTAGCATTTCTTTCTTGCTCTAATGTTTGTCTATTTTGTTATTTTCTGTGATAATATAACTATTATGATTATACTGTATCGATGAGAGATGAATAAAATGCATAATAATCAGTTCTTTGTTTTATTCTATTGAGAAGAACATTTAAAGCCGTAAAGCTTCACTCTCACAGATTGACCGTTTCGAACTATTCGAAGAATAAGAAGAGCTATACTACTCACCCTAGCTTCAGCGTCCGCGTCGGCGTCACACCTTGGTTAACGTTTTGCATGTAAGCGCCTTTAAGTCATTATCTCAGTAAATACATCATTTATTGCATTGGAACTTTGGATTTCTATTCCCAACTATCTAACCTACTAAATTAATGAAGTTAGATAAAGAACATAATGCAAAAATGGGCCTTTATTATTTGACTTAGAAATTCTGGTTAAAGTTTTGCATGTAAGCACACATAGGTTAATATCTCAGCAACTACTTGATGTATTGCATTGAGACTTAAAACAATGGTATTCAACCACCGAACCTACTTGAACAACCAAGTTAGATAACTTTATTTTGCAAATAATGGCCCTTTATTATTGGACTAGGTTAATATCTCACAAACAACTTGATTAATTGAATTGAGACCTATCAGTAATCCATGCATGTTTCGCCAAAACTTTTCAATCCTTACACTGAAAAGCGGCGGAATAGTCAAGCGCGCTGTCTTTGTGACATCTCTTGTTTTTATGTAAATGAGCCAAGTTTTACAAAAATGTAGTGAAACCAAGGATTTAAGACTGCTGTCAGATTGCACTTTTTTCATATTAACGTTCAAGAAGTAACATTTTTGCAGCTAAAATCATTATAATCCTGTTATAAGGGACTTAAGAAGTTTTGAGAAATTGGGGCCTGATTCTGAGACAAAAACTGAAAAAAAATCAAAACTGTCAATCTGTGAGAGTGCAGCTTTAAAAAAGATATTAATATGATTTCAATGGGAGCCTGTCTCTTCTAAGCCAGTTGTCCCTGGTCAGTTGTAGAAGGCTTGGTTAAGAGGAGGAAATAATTACTCATTTGATAATAAAACCATGAGTTATTTATTGACAAAATAAAATAAAATATTTACAAGTCAATTGAAAGGTATAATAACAACCAGCATTGAGCATGTAGCTCATTACAAGCGATGAATTATATATAAGATGGGGGTGGGGGCAAATCTAACTGAACCCCCCTGTTTTTCACAAAGGCGACAATCGAGCCCTTAAATGATAAACAATGATAAAGAAAGAATATATTTTGTTTATCGTTACGTTTCATCTTTTGATAGTGATGCCATTTGACCAGAGGATTATATTCCGAATCGGCTGATTTCTATTTTGCATTTGTTTCTTTGGTGTTGGAACAAACTTTTGGGTGTATTATAGCTTGAACAACGCATTCCAGGGGAAATTAACACTCATTCTCAAAGGACATTGTAACAACGTCTGAGTAACAACGACAATGACAGCAAAGGGCTTTACAACCAAATAAAAAGAAGATATAGTAATATGTCCCGGTTTATTTTGTGCCGACCAGGCTCTGGGTGCTTCATCTGGAGTCAGCTGAAATGTGTCACTCCTAAGGGATCCTATCCTATGACTGTATGAGCTATGTCTTAATAATGGCATCCGTATATAACTGTTTGACCAATGATTTACTTTTGCACACAATGACATGCAGTGGCCCACAAGCAACACATATTTTACTTAAACGTATATACAGCATTTATACTCAAACAACTATTACCAGATTAAAAGAAACCACTGACTACGTGATTAAATGCATTTCTTTTTCAAATCAAACATAAAACGGACCTCTTTTTCAGAGCAAACGTTTGCAATATTTTGACAGATCAAACATGAAGCGGACAACTTTTGTCAGATCAAACATGAAAAAGACTACTTTTGTTCGATCAAACATGAAATAAACTACTTTTGTAAGATCAAACATGAAATAAACTACTTTTGTAAGATCAAACATGAAACGGACTACTTTTGTCATATCAAACATAAAACGGACTACTTTTGTAAGATCAAACATGAAACGGACTACTTTTGTCAGATCAAACATGAAACGGACTACTTTTGTGGGATCAATCATGAAAAAGACTACTCTTGTCAGATCAAAATGAAATAGACCACTTTTGCCAGATCAAATGAAAAAGACTACTTTTGTCGGATCAAAATAAAACAGACTACTCAGAACAAACATGAAATAGACTACTTTTGTTTGATCAAACATTAAATAGACTACTTTTGTCAGATCAAACATGAAATAAACTACTTTTTTTAGATCACACATGAAATGGACTACTTTTGTCACATCAAACAAGAAACGGACGACTTTTGTCAGATCAAACATGAAACGGACTACATTTGTAAGATCAAACATGAAAGGGACTACATTTGTAAGAACACATATATAATAGACTGCTTTTTGTCAGATCAAACATAAAACGGACTACTTTTGTCAGATCAAAATGAAATAGGCTTCTTTTGTCAGATCAAACATGAAACGGACTATTTTTGCTAGAACAAACATGAAACGGACTACTTTTGTAAGAACAAATATAAAATAGATTACTTTTGTCAGATCAATAATGAAACGGACTACTTTTGTAAGAACAAATATGAAATAGACTGCTTTTGTCAGTTCAAACATGAAACGGACTATTTTTTCAGGTCAAACATGAAATAGACTGCTTTTGTCAGATCAAACTTGAAATAAACTGCTTTTGTCAGATTCAACATGAAATAGACTGCTTTTGTCAGATCAAACATGAAACGGACTACTTTTGTCAGATCAAACATGAAATAGACTGCTTTTGTCAGATCAAACATGAAGTAGACTACTTTTGTCAGATCAAACATGAAATAGACTACTTTTGTAAGATAATAATGAAACGGACTTCTTTTGTCAATTCAAACATGAAACGGACTCCTTTTGTGAGTTCAAACATGAAACGAACTTTTTTCACCAAATTACACACTGTCACAATGAACTAACGTCTTTACATGCCCTGCGTATTGTTTCGGCTGTTTCTTTTTTCCACTGCATTAGTATTGCTATTTAAAGTGTGTCCAAAATATATAATTTTAGTCATACATTGACAAAAAACTATTCTCCAAGTTTCCCTTTTCACCTCACATGCATTGATTATAGGTATTACTACATCAAACATGAGCCACTTCCTGATCGAACATAAAAGGACCAGTGTTTCAGGTAAAATATTAATCAGACCACTTTTCCGATCAAATATTAAACATACCACTTTTCCAACCAAACATTAAACGAACCACTTTTCCAATCAAACATTAAACAGACCATTTTTCCGACCAAACATTAAACGGACTACTTTTCCAAATCACAGTTACTGTATCTATACACTTATTGCGTCATAAATTGTTCCACTGTAATCTGCACTCATTGTGACCTTATTTGTTATAGTTTGGCATGGGCATTGCAGGTCCACTTGAGACTGGCACGTCCACTATAGGTGCTGGTGGCACTGGTGGTTGAGGATTGGGATGTGGCTGTGGTCGTGGATGCATTGGTACGGTAGCGGATGGATCATATCTTTGTGGAATGATGGTGTCTATCAAATATATGAAAAACAATCAATTCCGCTAAAGTTATATGGTACCATATTCATATATTGGAAAACAATGCAAATCATTATTTTAGAAAATTACATTAGAAAATAGTTCACATTGATGAATTAATTTGCCATGTTAAATGTACGCAATTAATTGGCACCAATATATCGGTATAACTTTCAATGACGATAATTTGAAAAATGTTACTACTATTGTCTTTTTATAAAACTGCAAGACTGATTTAAATTGGTGCCTTCTTTTTTCAACTCGCTGTTACATTTCCAACCATTTCTTTTTGTTATGATCGAGTTTTATTTCCTATTAAGGATGAACTATTTTATAACCTGAATTGGTTTGAATCAATATCAAGTGAGTTCTTTTCAATAGTGTTTACCTTAATTCCCGCCCGAATAAGAGTATCACTTGAATAGCGAAAAGGTAAGTTAAGTAAACGAAAACAGATAAATGTACACAGAATATACATACCTTCTTTCACTGTTTTTTCCAGGTCCGAAGCAGTTTGTCCATGGTTGTTTTCCAAACCTAAACATAGAAGAACTTCTTCCACAAACTTGTTTCTCATCTCAGATTCAGCAAAGTAAGCCAGATGAGCCAGATATTATACTACACACAATATGTTTAACTTGATCATGGAAAAGCGGTTATTTTTAAGGTGTTTTCTTCATTTACTTTAAATTATCTACTTTGGGTAAAATATCTTATCAACAAATAACAACTAAGGATTCGTTTTCGTTTTCATAATTAAATTTTAATGTAAGTAAAAACAGTTTTTATTTTGTGATTATGATGATGGCCTTGGCTGATATTAACTTTTGGTCTCAATTGAATTTAAGAACGATGTAGCTTATCGGATTTTATTATTATTATTGTTATTCATAACTGACCAATAGAGTGAATGAAGTTAATGATGTATGACCATAAGATTAACATGAGTTGAATATTGAACACCAGCCTACGACTCAAATTATCCAGCAATTTCAAGTCCTTTGTAACAGGATCAAGCTCAGCTCACTATTTTTGTTTGGTATAACCTGCGAAAAATCCCCCTTTAAATAATTATAAGGAATTTTATTGTAAACATAAAAAAGTTTTGATTTATACAATGAAGTCTTAGCAAGTTATTTGGCCAAATTAAATATAATTCGTATTTTCGTACAATGTAGGTGGATGCCAAAAAAAGTTTCAATTTTAATGCATTATCATGTTTTTTTATGATCAAAATAAAACAAAAACAAACTAGTATGATTTAGGTACTGATTAAAAATATTAGCGATATTTTGGCACTTTTTAAACTGAAAAATTTGTGGCCACTTAGCTACATGTATTCATTAAAAAAACATTATAAAGGTTAGTATTTTTATATGTACCTAAATCATGTACTGTTTTTGGTCTTTACATTTTAAGTCAAATGAGTTAAACATGAAAATGCATTTTTTCATCAACCTTTATTGTGTACCATTAATAAAACATGTTACGCATAAGATATAAAGAGAAATCGGGGCACGAAATGTGCCATTCTTGCCTGTAGGTTGGTGTATGGCATCCGAAAAGGTATTTTCGTCGTCATCTTCTGCAATTAATCATAATATTATTAAATTCAATATACCTTCTCACCCCAAGAAACTCGTTCATGTTTGTTAGGGTCAAACACAGAACAACGCATGTCATAATAGTGTAAGAAATATACCACTGAATTTAAAACCTCAGCAAAATTGGAGGTCTCTTGTTGCACTCTCACAGATCGACTGTTTGATAACTTTTTTTGATTTTTGTTATACATTGAGCTAATTTTTGCGTACATGTCTACGAACAAGTTAAAAAATGGACTGCTGACAAAGAATAGCTCGCAGTTTTCTTATGTAAGTTCGAAAATCGATGTTGTTTGCTGAAAAACTAATTTTTCTTAAAATGTAAGTAACGCTTTTAGCCACAAAACTTTAATTTTCGAACGTAAATATCAAAAACTGCAATCTGACATTTTATCACAAGTCTTATATCATTGCCTTTCAGATATTTGCGTAAAGATTCCTTGATTCCATAACAAAAAATATATTAAAAAAATGACAGAACGGTCAGTCTATGAGTGTGCAGTTTTAAACTAGAAGCATCGCAATCTGGCAAAATTAGATTTTGGATAAGGCAATTATGTTGAAGGCAAGCTATACTACTACACGGCCTGTAAACGCCAGCTCCACCACTTTACGGTGGTGCAAAGAAAAAGAGCTGTCGACACTTCTGTGGTGAAGCTGTGCCCTATGTTTACATGAACAAACGTGAGTATGATTTATATTTTATTTGATAATTTCATTTTACTGACATATTTCGAAAATCGGAGAATGTGGTACCGTGTAAGAACACTTATACTGTAGGCTGGTTACTATTTCGTTTCAATATTTTGCAAACTGTGGTGTCAGGAGCTTTCCTCCCGAATCGGACTTGTGCATATTTTGTGATCTGATTGCATAGCAAGAACATTTAGGTGCTTACACACCCCGTAAGAACATTCTCACGCATGCAAACATAACTGTTATGTATAGTACTTATGCCGGAACACAACAAAACTAATAAGCACTTCTTAAAAAGGAAAAATGCACATATTTATAAAAGTGGTGGCGCTGTTGCCCTAGTGGTGGCGCTATCGAGTATGTTTTGCACTCGAAGTAATATAAAAAGTTAACGCTTTTGGAATGAATACAACAGTTGCTATGTTTATCATTCATTGAACAGTATGCTGGTTATGCATACTACTTGCGGAAACAAACTTCTACGCGAACTACCTTAACCTTACTGAAAACTATTTCGAAAACAAACGGCTAGGTGCTGTTAATTTTACCATATAAATATAAGTATCTATCATGTGTGTCCGGTACGGATAGAAAATACGACCCGAGTGCACGCGCGTAAGCCGGTAAAGAGGTTTACCGAGTTACCGGCCACGTAGCGTGACCGAAGGACCAATTTTTCTTTCAGTACCGGAAAAACATGATTGATATTTTTTTCTTGCATATCTAAAATTATCAATTTGTGGAAGAATTGAGGTAAAAAACGCACTTTTGTACATTTTACCAAAAAGCGCGTGAAACGTTGTTTACTGACGTCATAAAGCGCAGTAATTTTAAATCATTATTGATGTCAAATAGTAACTATTTAAATCGCGTTATTACGATTGTTCATTATCTTTTTAAATAAATTGCATACTTATAATTGATTGCGCTTTATTGAAATGAAATAATGTACTTTTCATAAACCATACAATAAAAGAAATAAGAAGTAGCGCGTTGTGGCGCATAACTCATCTTACATGGTGGTGTAAGATGTAAGATTTTTAAAAGAAATGATGAGTTTGAAAATCTGGTGCCAGTAAGATAACCGCCTTGTCGAGGACCCTGTTTATGAGCATATAGTACCATATTTATCTTAACTTTCATATGTAAGATAACAGCCTTGCCACGGACCCCGTAAATGAGCTAATAATACCATATTTATCTTAACTTTCATATGTAAGATAACAGCCTTGCCACGGACCCTGTAAATGAGCTTATAATACCATATTTATCTTATCTAACTGTTAAAGTGGTAAAACTGCATTGAATATGTTTGTATCAAAATTGAATAAATACAATGATAGTCTGTGAGTACCGAGATTACGAGACAGCCGTCACTATCGCCTCCATGAAGTAGGGTTTATTGATCTGGTTTATCATTAAACAACGACATGTTTTATTCACTCCAAACCTTCCAGATAGACATATACATTTAAACATTTTGAGGGTTTATTGATCTCAGATATAGCTTTTAAAGTAAATGTAAATTATTTTATCACCCAAGTCTTATTTGTTATTTTTTAAAAAGAACTATGTCAAGGTTATAATTACCAGCAAGACGTTATACATGTACGTTGCGAAATAAAATCTTTCGGAACTTTTTACAAATTTATACAACCAATGATGCAACAACGCTGTGTCAAATCGCGTTGCTAACGTTTTTCAAAAGTGTGGTTTTCAAAGACAATATTTGAGCAATTATCAACATCCAGCTGTCAGTATCTTAGTTTTAACCATGTTATACCATGTGTTTGTTTATTTATTATTCATTTGTAGTTAAGAATATGATGCACTTGGTACAAGTCTTAATAAAATATCTGGTCTGTTCCGTTTAACATTCGAAATGATTTACCACACACTATTTCGTCATATTTCTTTTTTCGTGAAAAGTGTATTTTACAAACCATGAACGAGTTCCTTTAAGAAACAATATGAGAATTTCCTTATGCTCTTAAGTGAGAAAGGAAGTTAAAAGTGTAATTTAGAGTACGAAGATACATTTATTTCAACTGTGAATCTCTTGAAACACTTTAAGTAAACTTACCTCGACAACAACTGAAAATGTCTCCCATTGCGCATAACACGACAAATAAATATATATTAGTCCAATACTAGTATAAAGGATTTGACCTACAATTAATCAAACGCGTGCGTGTGTATTGAATAACTCTATACTTATAGAAATTTAATATTGTAGGATTTGTTATTGTGCAACGCTGTCATTGATCGTTTTGCATTATGGTTTTATCGACAATATCCCGATAAAATATGACTAAGAGAATGCAATATTGTGCCTAATCAGCTACGTATAACTAAAAACTATCCAAAATTTCTAGTAGCATTGGTTATGAAGTCATTACATATTTTGCACATGTGTGGACTTTAATGATACCACATCCCCCCCCCCAAAAAAAATATAAAAAAAATAAAAATAAAAATAATAATAATTTTTTTTAGCTATGTAGCCACAAAACATCAGAGAAGAAGAAGACCAATTTGATTTCTGTACAGATATGAAGAATATTAGCCTTTATATATGTTTTTATTTCTCTTTCAATTATTAGTTATGTAGCCACAATACATCAGTTGAAAAAGCGCCCATTATCGTATTTTTTATCCATTCACAAATCATGTGCTGTTTTGATCATTAAAGACAAAAGTGTTAAACATAATAATGCATTCAACTTAATAAAATGTTTTACATCAACCTTTAGTGTGCCCCTTTACTATTGAATTATGATAATGTGGTATTTTGCTATCGCAAAAAGTAAAAACAAGTATTTGGTTATTACGGGAAGCAGTTATTTAGTAAATAGTGTACCACTGATGAACCTTTTGCAAGTGTTACCTTATCATGTAATTTAAGGCGATTGCAGCTATGAATATTTTAATATAAATATGAAAACTAGTAAAAAATTATTCTTGGAAAATGTACATGTACTATGTACTACTGAAATAAGACCATTACATTTTTTGGCAATCCGGATATATCAAAATGGTTATAGTTTAAAACTTGAGCTAATAAGAATGAAATACTAGTAATCTATTGAACTTTTTAAATGCAGCAAACATACAATGAATAAAAAAACTAACGTTCCTTTTTGTGTTTCAAAAGATAGTGTCTTTATTTTAGATGTTCATGGCAAAGTGAAAACGTTTTTACGCGATAAATGTAAAACTTGAGTTAGGTGCAGTGTTTGAAAGTCATTTAGGTGTCCGTAAAGGCGAATGTCTATAGCCGTTATTATTTTCATTGTATATTAACGATCAAGAGGAAGTATTACATCTCAAAGGGACCAAAGGGGTCGACAAGTTATTTCTACTCTTATAAGCAGACGATATTGTATTTTTTGCTATAAATGTAGCAGAAGTACTGCAAGTGATCATTAATATATTTAAAGGACAAATGGAAACTTAAGGTTAATCAATTCAACACAAAGATACTGGTTTTTAGGAAAGGGGGTAGATTACCTATAAATCTTCAGTTTTCCATCAGGGATCACCAAATAAATTTAAATATTTACAAACTTATTATACCTATTGTGTTATAGATAGATATAGAGAATACTAGGTTAGTGACGTGGATGGAGGAAGTTTATCTGGCAAGGCGGAGGAATTGATAAGTTTCGTAGCCGAGCCAGATAAACTTTCTCCATCCACGGCACTAACCTAGTATTCTATTTACCCTGTTACTTTGTTATTTTAACACTATAAATTACCTTAAAATTATTAAGTATCTTTAAAAATAAGGGGGACAACTGTTTTTTCACTGGTGACGTCAGCATAATAGGTATCCATGTTTAATTCGCCCCCCAAATAGTTCTTAAAATTGTTCAACTTTTTTCAATACGCTTATAGTCAAAGTCATTGCCTTTTAATATGAAAAATTCAATTCAAGGCATAAAAAAAGCTTTTAAAAGTGCACAAACACGGTTCAGTCACCAAACATTATCTGATAATGTAACAATTATTCCGCAAGTCACAGAGTCAGTACACAGGTCACGGTTCAAGATCACGAGTGTTTACAAACAATCGCCACATATTAAATGGATTTTATTTATGGTGATAGTGTTGGATGTTCAGAACTGCACAGGCAAAGAGATAATTCATTTCAGTTGTAAGTGAGATTTTGTCATTCACCACAGAAATGGAATTAACTATCGTTGAATGCTGCACACTTTCTAGCATGTGCGGGTGGGGTAAGATTTTCACGTCACATGTAGATTTTCTGGTCGATTGATTGTTTGTCAGTGTCATTATTATGCAGAGTGATGGGCGAGTGATTGTTGAGGTCAGTTGTTGGCGGACTATTGATAAGATACTAGAACACTATTTGTGCATTTCCTCTGACATTTCAGAATAGAAAATAGTCCCATTTCGTGGTCACATGACCAACTGACTGTAGATAGACATCACGTGGTCAACTGACCTAATAAACTAAAATTTACACGGCACCTTGTTATTGGACCGATTTCTATGCAAGTGACAGGATAAATATATTTATTATGATATATGGCCTCCGGCCCATTCATTTGTACAACAAATGCATATATCATTCCAACAGATATAACTGGTCATTCAAATTCAAACTTAAGCATGACAATATTAGACAAACATACACATATCTAGCAGAACAAGGTTGTTATAAATTTAGGTATTAGCTATAGTAAACTTTATAACTTATATAAATAGTATACGAATACTATCAGGTGCTTATACTGTTATCTGTAAAAGATTCATTTCCCAAACTAAAAGCATAGTATACAAATAAAGCTGTATTTTTATAATCAATTCATTTTGACATGACAACAGATTGTAGAATGTTTGTAAGGTTGGATAGTCGTAATACAAACTTGGTATGCACTTAACGCGTATACTTGAATACAATGGACAAACAAGTAGGAAATGAAATTCGTCTTCTACAATACATTCACAATATAGACAATAGCGATATTCTTTATCGATTCTATAATGCCTTCCCTTTTCTATCATGAGATTATGACGTGAACTCCTAAATGTTGCAAAACAGCTTCTATTTGTTTTAATATCTATAACATACACATATTATTCAACTTCATTGTTATTTTTAAAGTTAGCATAATAAAACAAATTTCTATTTGAGAAAACGTTTTCATATACTGATCCTTAAGCCTTTGAACATATTGATAGAAAAACAGTGTTTTTATTACCCACACTCTGTCGCTCCCACACATATCCAAAACCATTTACATACAAATTATTCTTTACATTTGACACCAAAGAGTCAAAGCCTAAATGGTCATAGAACAAAGGCTATCATTCTTCAAACTCAAAATTATTATCCAATATTTCATACAGCGCCGTGCAGACATTATATACATAGAACATCTTCCTAGATCAGCTAATACTGCATCGGCATAAGCATTCGGTGACCCATTTAGAAATCTCTTATACGCATTAACATAAATAGTTTCAATACATTGTATATTCTTGAGTCCCCATAACTCAGACCCATATAAAATATACTGATATGCTCAACTAGTTAAAAACACTTAAATAAACCGCCAATCAAATGTTTAATACTGAAAAATGATCATGGACTATCATAGTCTACTTCATTTATGTATATATGTGTGTGATGTTATGTGTGGAAATAATCTTGTGTTCTGTTCTGTTCTATATCTGAACATTAAAAATAAAATAAAATGAAATAATGTTCACGTTGAAGTTTATAAGCTTGTATTGGACCAACGAAAACATGCATATTCTGTGATCTTTCATAATTCGATTTCATACAGGATTACCGACCATTGTCTATGGATATTTTATGAAAGCCACTTTATAGTTGCTCAATATGATTTAAACAATAAAAAAACTGCTTATGTGATAAAGCCTACTGAACAAACACTTAAGAAATGTAGCAATACAGCTATGTGTTTTAGGTTGGTTAACGGGAAACTTTAAAGCCTAGTTATGGAATTTCCGGCGCTTGCATAGTAATAATAATAATA
Source organism: Mya arenaria (assembly GCF_026914265.1). Lineage (NCBI taxonomy): Eukaryota > Metazoa > Mollusca > Bivalvia > Myida > Myidae > Mya > Mya arenaria. The sequence continues at coordinate 37,837,777 of NC_069136.1, forward strand.
ATAATAATAATAATAATAATAATAATAATAATAATAATAATAATAATATAATTGATAAGATTTACCTTTTACGTTTTTTTCTTTATTCAAGATTGTTGGGATAAGAGTGAGGCTTTTGCAAGTAAACTGGTTTAAACCCCCAGTAAATTTACATTTTACTGACCCTTCCAAGGCGGTACCTAAAAGTCCTTGATAAACTTACCTAGTTTTTTATATAGTATAAAGTTTGTGGAGTTTTGTGCTGTTGTTCTATGTTTCTTGTTTGTGATTTTTTGTTTTTGTGTTCTATGTCTTTGGCGTTGACCCTGTGCCATTAAACGGGGTTTATGTTTAAACTTTTGGCTACTGAGCTTGTTTCTGTAGTTTTTCACATAAGTATTAAACTAGATAAAGATAATGAGTTTGTGTTTTCTCCAACCAAATGCAGAGTTACATGTCGAATGCGATTATAGGGAAATCTTAAGCCTGTTGGTAATAAACGTTTTATTCTAATTACCGGGGTTTACCTTTTGGAGGGGTTGGACGTTTTAAACGTTTTATTCTAATTACCGGGGTTTACCCTTTGGAGGGGTTGGACGTTTTAAACGTTTTATTCTAATTACCGGGGTTTACCCTTTGGAGGGGTTGGACGTTTTAAACGTTTTATTCTTATTACCGGGGTTTACCCTTTGGAGGGGTTGGACGTTTTAAACGTTTTATTCTAATTACCGGCGTTTACCCTTTGGAGGGGTTGGACGTTTTAAACGTTTTATTCTAATTACCGGCGTTTACCCTTTGGAGGGGTTGGACGTTTTAAACGTTTAATTCTAATTACCGGGGTTTACCCTTTGGAGGGGTTGGACGTTTTAAACGTTTTATTCTAATTACCGGGGTTTACCCTTTGGAGGGGTTGGACGTTTTGAACGTTTTATTCTAATTACCGGGGTTTACCCTTTGGAGGGGTTGGACGTTTTAAACGTTTTATTCTAATTACCGGCGTTTACCCTTTGGAGAGGTTGGACGTTTTAAACGTTTTATTCTAATTACCGGGGTTTACCGGGGTTTACCCTTTGGAGGGGTTGGACGTTTTAAACGTTTTATTCTAATTACCGGGGTTTACCCTTTGGAGGGGTTGGACGTATTCACACTTTTAACGAAGAAGGGTTTCGAAATATGCATGCGTTTCAGAGTCTTCTTTGTTAGCATGGTAACATTTAAAGTTTAATCCTACAGTGAAAAAGTACATACGCAGTAAGAAAACAACTAATTCAAATGCAACAACAACATGAATGCCTTGTGGTCATTCGTAATGTGTTAAAAACTTTCCTTTTTAATATATATAACTGAAATAGTTTCCAGGATGTTTCAACCAAATGATAAAGTTTTATCTCGTGCAAAATATGTGTTTGGTCCACCAATTTAAAAGCCCCATACAAACACGGACCTATAAACCACGGTAAGATCTCGGATTGAAATCGCGCTGCACGCGTGAGTTTGAGCTAATCGCATAAACACAGACGAGAGTTGCCAATCCATGGTTTATAGGTCCGTGATACAAATAGCTTTCCAAAAATAGCCCTAGATAGTGACACGGACTAGGTTTATAGGTCCGTGATAGTGACAACGTGAAGTAAGGAAAATATTGAGAAAAATGTGATAAAAGTAATAACTATTAAAGTATTGCGTTTATTTAATATAATGGACATTAATTGTGTGATTTTTTTTTAAGATAAGAATATTCCATGAAAACTTAACAAATTATAAAAATTGGTCAAATTATTGAAACTAATATGATGAATTCGCTTCGTTAAACATCTTTAAGTATATATACTGTTTTCGAGGCGGCCACTCTAAAATAATGCAATGTTTTGGCACTTGACAAATATCTGCTTGTGTATATGACTCAGAGATACGGATTGATCAGACAAAACGGATCTTTTGCCGTGCACAAATAGAGATAATGGACTTATTACAGCAGGTAAAATAGAACTTTTTATTTTAGAGTTTTTCTACAAACATCTTGCTGTCATTGAATAGAAACAAAATAAACAACACACGTAATTATAAATGTCTGTGATAATATTTTCAATGTCCTTATTATAATTTGTATAAGAATTTATAATATTCAGCAGAACTCAGTATATTGCATTCAGCTCAAGGAGTTTCTAGCAAATACAATTGTTACAGGTATTCAGATCAGTGCATGCATTCTGTAACAATCATCTAAATTGTAGTATTTTAGACGGAAAATTATCAGGTACGAGATGAAAAGTTGTTTTTTTAAGTACTGCGATTGATCCGTGATATGCATTTGACTAGGGTGTGGTTACGTAGATTCGGATTGCCCAAGATTCTGTACATTTCCAGCCTGATATGATCTCGCGGATCTAGTAGGGAATTTAATTATTGGTGTCTGACCTTCAAAAATATTTGACAGTGGTGTATAGAGTGCAAATATGTGGTGCGAGCTGATAACTACCAAGATGGCGTCCGGGTGGCCACCCTGAATTGCTATTTCATTGTAAATGCTATTAAGGATTTTACTCCTCCGAAAATGGACTACAAAAATACACATTTGACCATTTGAAGGTCAGCGCCATTTCATTTAATGTACGACAAATGTCCTTGTATTTGAATTTATCTTCATTTTGTTTTACGTCAGTTTAAGTTTATTTATGATTAATTTTATGAAATGAATGATGTGGTGGCACCATTTGTAAGTGTATATTTCTGCATTTAAAGCCATATGTTTTGGTTAAATAAAATAATTTTAAAGTCTATAATCATGTTTCAAACACATTGAACCTATGGTGGTCACCAACTTGATTTTTTCTAAAATAATTGTATGAGGTTTTGGGACTGTTTATCTTAAACAATGAATGCCTTGTATATAGTTCATACTTTAACCATGTTGATATACATTATTGACGTCTGAACGATGTCATTTCAATGTCAAAATACCCAAGTAAGCAAAAATGGAGTAACTCGTTTATTTTTATCTTCTTATCTTCAGTCATATTTTTTATCCATATCCAGTTACTTTTTAAAACTCTTTTATAACAAAAAGTAGGTTTCGTACTAGTTTTATTTGCTCAAGTTAAAAGTTTCAGATACTACAAACTTTGCTGAACATTTTGACATATACAATCCTTTGTTCGACTCTTGTTGTTATTACCTACTCTCTTTTATAAGCATCTTTCTGACTCTGATTAGAGTCACCCCACTTAAGATGCAATATGAGCTTATTTATAATGCGTATAGAACAGAAGTGAATAATCGTGTAATTTGATTTCAGGATTGTGTAAAATAACAACCCAGTGAGAAACTTGAGCCGTTTAACGGACAAGGGAACTTTTCGAATAACAGAATGCTGTAATTGGAACTATGGCAAGCTTAATTAGGTTTGTATAGTTTATTTCATTTGAGCGCGCCCCCCCCCCCCCCCCCCCAGTTTTCTGTGGGTAAAATAGACTCGCACCGCCCGTTGTGTCAGACTGTGTAATTTTAAGGCAATTAACGTTTTTTTCTATATAATTTTTTTTCTTCAATATTGTCTTGTCTGATTGTAGTATTTCAAATAATCAAATTTTAGACTATATTTTTTTAAAAGCGGTTAATTAGAACAATCCGAATGAGATTGGGGGAACAATACATTACGCCAATAAATTTATGTCATTTTGTTAAGTAACACTCATAGCGACGAAGGGCTCACATAAATGTGTGAGCTTGATCATACGAAAGGGGACCTTATGTTATAGATCCGTGACATTCATAGTAATGCAGAATTCTTATACAACTGTTAAAGGTTTGTTTTTAAGAATGCTACATTTCTTGGAACTTTACGGGTTGACTGTGGAGTCACTTTAAGCAGATTAGACGTCATGCTTATTAATGAATTTTTATTTTGCAAATACACTTTGCTAAATGCTACGTGCCTGTCAATCAAATAAACACAGTACGTTAACATTGCAATTATGCACTGACACCAAGAACATGTAATATTGCTCAAAATATAACAGTCATACTCAACATTCAAACGGCTTGAAGTCGTGATTTTTGTTACCGCGCAGCGATGGTGTTTTTACGCCACCACTTGTCAATGCTTCAAAACATCTAGATTGCAAACAGTGAACATATTAGGTTAAAATAATACTTAGCTTCAAGATCTTCCAAAGTATGCACTATAAAGTAAACATGAACAATATGAAGAATCATGCAATTAATATATAAACGATTTACAGGATATTCATGGGCTCAACTTAATATGATTCTTAGCAACTTCAAATCCTTTTATGTTAAACATTCTTATCTTGTCATAGATAACTCTTCCTGTTTTCGTTTGCAAATTTCTGTTGGTATTTACTCAACGTAACAACGCATTAAATACAGCACGGACTGAATTAAAGCCGTTGTGAAGCATGCGCAGTATGCGTGTTAAACTTAGTAGTAAGATACATAGTATGTAGCATATAGTAAAAACTGACTCATTCATATTCGAGTTACTACTTTTTCTACATCGCAGAATAAAGGAAGATAGCAGTATTTTTAAGAGAAAGAAGTAGAAGACAGACCAAGACACAATGGCTAGTATAGTGTTATCAGATAAAGACGAATCTCTACTGTATTCAAAAGCACACCAACTCAATGTCGACGTTGCCAGCGATGTCCTCAGAAAACTGGTTGAAAATAAACTCTCAGCAAGCTTAATCTCGTTAGCAGCGTTTCTTGCCTCAAAATCAACGGAGATCAAAGCTCATAAAAAGAGAGGAATACTTGCTGCTAGTCAATTCCAGTTACTGAATGCACCAACCACAACCGTCGACAATCTTGACGTTACTCTTCTTACATATATATTGAAAAATTTCATTCCTCTAAGCATTCAAGAAGACGCTGATATTGATAAATTGAGAGTCATAAGGAATGAACTGGCGCACGCTCCTAAATATAGACTTACATCCAATGATATTTTTGACAGAACAAAAACTGTCATTCATTCAATTTGCACAGCACTCACGGAAGAAAGAGCAGAAGAGATCGAGATTTGCATCAAAAGATTGCAAGGGAATGAACTTTTATCGAAGGTGAGCTGCGACATGATATTGTCATTACAGAACGAGGCTGCAATGGATAAACTCTTAAAGGCTTCGGAGAACGAAAACGGTATGGGATTGTGCTTCTAATTATTGTTAACTTAAAAAGTGTTTAGTTATCTTAAACGATATTTTAGCTATTATTTAAAGTTTTAATGGCCGATAATCAATAAATGCATCCTCTTTTTGATATCTAATTTTCTAAATATGATTAACTTTGTGTAAATGATAACATAATTCTGCATGCTTGTTTAACAATTTTAGTTCAAGAAACGAAATTGAAGTTTAGATTATCAGCATATGCGTTGGAAATAGGTCGAAACATTGATGTGGACGTTTTATCAAGGAATTTACTTGATAAAGGACTAATAACCGAAGAGATTCACAGGGAGGTAACCAGTGAACACAACTTCGAAGACCAAGCATACATTCTTGTTATGCACATGATGAACGAAGAGCACGAACGTGTTTTGCTGTTTTGCGACTGCATCAGTGAGATGAACAATTGTTTAGGAACTATCCTGTGCAAGAATCAGCCAAATTTAGGTAGTATTTGGATTATGATATGATCTTTGTTTACGCAAAGGAACAATGAAATGTGAATAATATAAATTAAAATAGGAATTTGTATTATATGCAAGTTTAAATATAAACACAGTATAGTTTAAACTTAATTATGTTGCAACGGTTGTGAACAAGTTATCACACCATTATATTAATCATTCTCGTTGACAAAATCTTACGCGAGAGTGTGTTCTTGTATTGTTTGGGGAAACCGGAGTAACCGGAAAAACACCACTTGTCCGGCTTGGTGACCACAAACCAATCTCACATACACCTAGTGCGGGAATCGAACCCAGGTCGCCTAGGTGAGAAGCGATTGCGCTTACCACTGCGCTTACTGGACAACACAGAGAATAGTTTTCTATCGAAATGCATTCGTTGTGCATTGATAACGACACAATGACCTCGCAAACTATATAGTGACGTTGCAGTATGAACGTTCAGTTTGACGATGATAAAATAGTCAACTAGTTGTAATTCAATCAATCTGTTGGTGTCTTTTCAGGCAAAACCTTGAAAAAAATGGAGAGAGATGCAATACGAGATATTCTCAAGAAGTCGCTCGAAAAGAGTCCCATGGGCAGAGTAAAGTGTGAAGATGTGCATGAATACATAGAAAATGCGCGCCGTTGTTTAACCCCTTTTTCAACAGTCAGAGATTGTGTTTTGGCCGAGTTCACAGACACTGTCTTCGAGGACAGCTTCAGCAGGTTAGCGTTAGACTTCATATTTTCTGTACTGTATTTGCAACAGAAAGTGTATTAGTTATTTTCCTCAGATTTTCCGACATTATTGTTAAATTTTTCTTCGTTATTAGTTTTCAGGGTTTGAATTGGGTGAGCAGTATCAACACATACGATGAATCTGAACTTGAAAGTAAGAGTATGATCATTTTTTATTTGTTTGAAGTGTCCAAGTAAGAATTACGTTCAAGAGAAATATTGATCATGACAAGATAAATCGTTAAAATCTCGACTATTAAGTTTATGATTTTAATGCAGTGAAAGTTAAACAAAAGACTCAGATCAAAATATTCATTTGCGTGTCTATTTTATTTAGTATTAAAGATAATATCATAGCACTGAGAGGGGAATCACTTATGCTTTTGGTTAAAAATAAATGTAAAGAATATATTCCGAAAGTAATATCAAATGTGGTCTTCGGAAAGAGTGCCTGTTTATTTACGTTTCAGAGCATACATTAATTAGGATCATTATATGATATTTATATTCGAACATTTGAGTTATTTCGATATTTTATACCTGACGAAAAATGTATGTTGTTTTGTTACGGAGCTAAGGTAAAAACACAATAAACAACGACGAATATAAATTTAAACACAAAATTATAAACTTAGAGCGATTTAAATTTGTTTAAAAAACAAATATTTAATTGTTTCGATCTTTTAAGGTAAATCGAACAAAACAATGCTACCTGAAGAACCACCCTGAAAGTATCATGTTTTTGTCGACAACATGATCTTGACATTTTCGCCGGTTAAATATTTGCTACAATTATGGGAAATTGGTTGTCAAATTACACTTTCATTTAAGCTTTATAAACCATTCTGAACAAAAACAATTTACTGTTTGAAAAATAGGCGACTATGGATTTCAATGTCATTATTGTTACTAAACCAACTCTCTATTCATACATATCTTGATCGGATTAAACAACATTTGGAAATTCAATTGGTAGGGTATACCATATTCGTAACGGTTTTTTTTCTGCGTTTATTTACGCTAGCCTTATTTCAGATGACAACTTTCCGCTGACGAATATGAAAAGTGAAGATTTTTCTATGTTTGTAACAACGCAAGTCCGGAAATTATCAAATGACCCAAGGATGAATGGAATAGTGAACACAATTTCAAACATAATTACCAATGGCATGATTTCTTCGAAAGTGTTTGCAATGATTCCATCAAAGACAATGCTAGATCATTTCAAGACTGAACTCGAGAGTGAGGGATATAACTTGAGCATTGGTATTAAAGAAACCTTGATTTCTATTAAAGAGGAAGTTCTTAAAAAAAGCAACGAGAAAATGAGCGACCAGTTAGCGTCATTTCGCCCATTCAAAACTGCTGTTAAACATGGTTATGCGGCGTCAAGTACAGTAAGAAATGATGCAGCTGGTCTTACTGACACTGTTCATCATTTTGTGTATCCGAGAAAACGAAGGGACTTGAGTCATGCATTCTTCATGAGTGAAGCAATAAAATTCATTAGTGCTAGTATTAATGGGAGACAAAATGGCACACTTCATTTTGGAATCAAAGCAAAGGAAAATAACACGGGGACAATTGTTGGTGTCCCTTGCTCTCTTTTTGACCACATTTCCCTCCAATCAACCTTTCGCACGTGCATCAAGAGATGCTTTGGCTCCAAATGGAAACGCATTTTGCGTTGCCTAAGTCCATTACAAATAATTAATGTGACCAATGACAAGAACGTTATAGAACTTGATATTGAGCCATGTTCCTGGTACCTTGAAGATAACTTTATTCAAGTAAACTTTCCACCTTGGGGAAATCAACAGCAAAAATGCTTCTTGCAAACACCGTCTGAATGCCGTCTTGACTCGATAGAAACAATTAATCAACTTAAAGTGAAAGAAGTAGAAATAGATTTTACGTATACATTTGAACAAAGGCGAATGCTTGACGGATCTGAAATGCATTTAAAAACGGCAGTAAGAACTCGTTTATCAGATCTGGCGAAACGAATGACTTCAGGCAATAAATATGTCACCCCGCATTTCTTTCCTCACATCATTTGTGGAAATTACTCCGATTCCAATGACTCAGAACAATTACTCTCAGAATTGTCTTCAATGGAATCTGTGTTTCTGTCTGCAAGCGCTGTATTTAATTTTGACCATTCAACAAACCTTCGAAACAACATTGAACACGGGAAATTGGTTTTTGATATCTACAACACTCAGGATAAAAATACATTCTGCGTTGATGGATCAAAGATAGCGTGGCTTGATTGCCACGGTGGTTCCGACAAATGGTTCAAGTCACATTACGTGGGTTTCAACAATGCAGTTGAACATTTTGTTATGTCATACGGTGAACGCATTTTGTTTATATTCTTGATATTTCAAAAGCTAGAAAGATGTGACCCACTTTATAGAATTGCCTTTGACTTCTGCTGCAAATACAAAGACAGAACCAGTATTATTTCAGACAAGCAAGAAAATGTAAAATTGCTCCAGCATGAAGTCCGTGAGCTTTTAAATGAAGACATCGAGTTAAATTTCTACACCGGGTTTTCTTGGTGTCAGTTAGCAAAAGCCTTCAGTGCAATATTTGTACGAAACCCCAAAACTCATTATAGATTACCCACAGGGGATGGAACAGTGACTTTAATGACAGTTTTGGAGAAAGAAAAGGAAAACATATCAGACATTGAATTGATAAGCGGGGACGAATGCGTGGCCCAGTTCGGTGAGATGAGTCATAATGAACAAAAGAGCAAAAAGAAGGAAGCCGAAGAGAGTTATTATAAAGGAAACGAAGTTTCATGGTGGAATTTCTTCTTTAAGGGTCAGGTTTGCAAAAGGGATCTACTTAAATACTTTGTTAGTCATATTGAAGACGTGATCAAAAGTGGAGCCGATAAAAACCGGTATGAAATCATAGATATTTTCCATCAGCACGGGGCTGGAGGAACAACCCTCGGTAAACAACTCATTTGGCACTTTAGTCAGTTTACAAATGATCCTTCGAAGGCACTTAAAGCTTGTATTGTCACAAGAGTAGTTGAGAAAAAGACAGCAAAAGAAATAGCTCGATTCAGGCATTTCGGCGAGAACGACGACAATCTCATCAAACCGGTACTGATTCTAGCCGATAACAAAACGGATGAAGACATCAAAGTGCTTAAAGACAATCTTGATTTTATGTCATATAAAAGAGGGTCTAAGTCGGGAAAACTCTTCTGTATACTTATCGTGGTGTCAAGAATAACTATGGCGAAGTCTTATGAAAATAAACGTAATGTATTAAGACATTCCCTTAGTGCGATAGAAATATCACGATTTGAAGATCGCGCAAAAGACGTAGAAGACTTGCAGTCACTCATTGCATTCAATGTTATGAAGGAAAACTTCAACGAGGAACATATTCGAAGTACAGTGCATAACATAATGGAAGGGTTGAAAGAAAAAGAGGAGGTGCCTCTGCAACATATCTCGTTGGTCTGCAAGTTTGATGTTAGTACTGCAATTCCTACAAGTGTTTTTGATGAGATGATGGGATGTGTCGCTTCATCGAGTTCGCGTTACAATATTGATGAACTGCTTCTGAGAGGAAAACCAGTCGGCTTAGTTGACCTACGGCACAGAAAAGCTCTTGGCTATCGACAAACTTGGAATGTTAGAACAACAGAGTCACTTGAACTTCTGCTTAAGTACAGAGAAACGAAGGGGATTAGTGGGGTGACAATAATATCACCTGTTATCGTAGATGAAATTCTCAAAGCTCTGATGAAGAAGCATTCAAAGACGCTTGAGGTAGTTGTTCAAGATTTACTAGACTTTTTGAAAGCAAAGCTTACAAATACATCTGAGAAGGAGAAAGCAGTGTCTGATTTCAGAGATACCATATCCGGTCTGTTTGTTACTCGACCAACAACTAGGACTGGGGACACAAAAGAAAGACGAGACTTTTCAAATCTCATCCATTCATTAATAGATACCAGACCAGAAGAAACAAAGCAAGATGCTTACAAAAGGGCATACCAGTTGATGAAATACTGCTTCGAAATTTCAAACAACCCCTACGTAGGGCAACATCTGGCGAGGCTATGCATCTCCTTCAGATGCTATTCACAGGCTGAAGAAGCCATTGAACGTGCTATTGCAGTGAATAGTGGCGTGCCATATAAATCCATATTGTTTGATACCTACGGCCAAATCTACAAATCGCAGATGGAACAGGTACTAAAGAAAACTGCAGAGATTGATTATTCTGGTGAGATTCAGGATATTCTAAAATTGGCATTGACAGCACTTCGACATTTTCGAAGAGCTCAGGAACTCGACGTAATAAATGACATGACCTCTTACTTCATGGAATTGTACACAGCGTTTTCATTCTTAGAAAATATTATGGATGTGGACAAAATAGTCGGTGATAAGCAAATGTTTTACAAATTCATGAATGGATATGAGACCGATGTGTTTGATCACTTAGGAGAAGACATTGATACGTTTCGTAGGGAAGGTGAGCAACACAACCACTTGACCAACACATTGATCCGGATAGAGTATGAGTTGTTCATGAAAAAACGACCGTTTAAAGATTCCTTAAGTAAAAAGGAGTATGAGAAGAAAGCAGTGGACTTACGTAAAACGTATGAATACATCTACGGAGAAGAGGATCAGAAATTCATGGTGGCTGAAACTTTTAAATCGATGCAACATGCGTACAGAAGATTTCCGAACAATTTGAAAAGAGTGATAAGGAAGATATCATCTGCCAAAGCTATTGCCCGTGAAAAAGATTTGATGAAATTTTTGGCATACAACATCATTGATATTTCGCAACGGAGAGGGATGCATGACCTTGATGAGAGTGTTGACATATATGGATACATGTTAATTTTAAGCGACAAACTTTTGCAACTACAACGAAAGAAAAATCGAAACAGTGGGAATGTTTATATTGAACCATATATGTACTTTGCTTTACTTCACTGGCCATTGCCAAACCGAAGAGAAAAATACTTCTCAAAGATCAGTCGATTAGGTAACCTGTCTGAAATAATAGACGAATGGCAGAATATATACGATGAGAGGTTCGTATCCAAACGAATTGAATCAGCGCGTACTAAAGCAGCGACATATTTTGCGTTGGCAAAAGGCAACCCCGGATATGATTTCGTTGATCAGGACATGATAAGAGATTCATGGAGAAAAGAAAGAGAAAAGGAAGGTAAATCAAGAGTGGAAGTAATGGACGATGACATTTGGAACCATACAATCGGAAACGAGACGTATGTTCGATTAGAAGGTGTTGTCGACAGAACTGGAAATCACATCAACCATCAGGTATATATAGGATATGTCGCGACTCGTCATATTAAACACACTTCTTTTCAACGAGTCCAGAACAATGTTAGTAAGCGAGACTTTTGCGAACTCACTTACACATTTCCTGAACGAGTTGAATGTAATTGTGTATTATATGCCGACGAGTGTCAAATTGTATAACCACATGTTTTTTTTTCGAAAATAACAACAATAACAAAATCTACCTTCCTGTTTCACCGAATACCACAAAGCAATGAAATTTTCCGCGGTACCTGCATTGCAAAATTGTAGTACAGGAGATAAGTTAAAACAAGAAATGTTTTTAGATGGTATCTAGTAAGAATCAAAACATGTACAATATTTTAACGAAATTTCTTTTTTGACATTGTGCCGTCAAACACAGTAAGAATTTGCATATTTTGTTACTTTCGGTTTAATCACTGTTAGAACCACATCTCTTTAAACATTCTATTCAGGAAACCTACACGAAACATCACGTTTTACTCATCAAATTTAGATTTTGATTATGAACTACTTATTTCAAATCTTTATCATGAATAGAAGATGTTTCCTTATATTAACACACTGGTTCAAAAGTTAACTTTAACATGTTGTTAAACCGTTCACAACATGCGAATAACAAAGTGTATTTTCGTACGGCGGCCCGAGTTTTGGTAATATCCAATACCCTTCAAGGAGAGGCAGTGAACACATTATTTTTAAAAATGGCTTCTAGTAAAACCGTCCAGATTCCGTAAATGCAGAATATATGGCGGACGGATGGATGCGATTGTCGTATAATTTAATTCAGGCTAAGAGCAACCTTGTTCAGCCTAAAAAATATCTGATGCCGAGAAATCCACAAAAGTAAATGCTGACATAATTGTTTCTTGCAATGTAGTAAATAAGGTCTCTTTTTAGTTTGGAAATGTTGGTTCTGAGCGTTGTTTACGACACATTGTATTGCATACGCCTAAGTACAAACCAGTAAATTGTCAGTATAAATAGATGCATCTTTTTGCGCATATGCCGAGAAATACATGGACACTTGACTGTTACTGTGTCTTCTATATTTACTTCGCGGGATAGGAATGTGCACAGGAAATAAATTGACGACGACAGTATTTAACGCATTTACTAGTATCTGTAATGAGTTTCGATAGAAACAGTAGTGAAAGTAGGCCCGCACATCCGATATCCACAGATCACACGTACAACATCAAATAATTTCGGACGCTTGTGAACAATAGGAGTACATTATTTTTTAAGGTTTCCTGTGATGATTCAAAAACGTTGCGACGTCGATATTCATTTGTGATTGCAACTTATGAAAACTGCGACCATTTGAGATATAGGAACGTGACGTTTGTGCTGGGGTTCACTTGGCGAGGACCTGCTGCGTTTGGTGTAAACCTAAACGGTAAGATTATAAACAACATGTTTAAGAAATTAATCCGCAACAAAAAAAAATGTTTTCTTTCGTTACCAAATGATAATTAGTCGTGGGAATAAATCAAGCATATATTATTGAAAGTGTCGGCAAAAACCATGTTTTCATACTACAACTTGGACAATGTTCAAATCCGTTCCATCAAAAAAAATCAAAAAAAAATCAAAAAAATCAAGAAAATATAAAGACATACAGTAAATATTTTGCTCTCCTTGTATGTGATATGCTGCCTTATATACAGAAAGCGACGAAGGAGATGAATCGAGCAAAAGTCTTCGACATGTACGAGCAATGGAAGTTAAACAGACTAAGAGATCAACACCAGAGGAAGATCAAACTGAAGTAAATTTGCATTTTATGTCCAATGATTCATGTCAAATGATTTCGTTTTATCATTTTGCTTGCTAATCGATATAAACTCTTATTAATTTATTGCATAATGCTTTGTCTAAAATAATGCAGTTAAACTAGCGAGTACCACGGACCTACCGCAGGAAGATTAAAAAAAACTAAAGCAAATTAAGAAGCGGTTGATGCAAAAATCCACAAAGGGCAGGAGCTATTTCAAAGTGCTTTGTATCATTTCGGTTTAAAATTTAGCAAAGATAGCTCGTAGTATTTTCGCCAGCATATTTATTCGTGTGTTTAAGCGTATGTGTTCTTTTATGTTGCTTGACCCCGGCTGGTTTAAAAATTATTTTTTAAAATATGTTTCTGCATGAACATATTTTTTATTTAAGATTTACTTAGGCAATCATTGCCGCATAGCTACGACTTTACCGTGCAGTTTGGGACTGGATTTCTATATTAGTTAGTACTATCTTTTTACTTTACTCTTCATTGGCTCAAGGGTGAGGCCGGCTCCAATTAGGCCTTTAACATTGATTTTGCTATTACTGGTAAACAATAAGGTACAAACGTAACGTTGGCTTCCCATTAGTTTAAATCCCCAATGAATTGCTGTTCGGCTGACTGTTTTAGTGGAAACCACAACATAAGTGAATGCATATTTGTATGCATGTGTACTCTGTCTTAGTTATTTTGTGATGTTGTGTGTTTCTCTTAAAGCCTTAACGATGTGCCTCTTAACATGATCTTCGTTGATGGTTTGACTTTTGGGCGTTTGTCAATAAATAAAGGCATTGATACATGACCGTTTTTAAGATTGAGGCATATTTATACCATCCCAGGAACGAGTTAATAGGTTGTGACACCAGGTGTACAGTTGAAGAATAAAAATGTAAACCCCGTAAATATTATGTGTATTTATTTCAGAAACGGCGACCTGAACAAACCAAGGAAGATTAACTGTTACGAAGGGCCAATGATATAGAAGTTTGCAAAGGAAATGGTTAAACACGTCAAACGTTCAGATGAGAGGCAAGAGGCTGGTAGAATAACGCAAAAACAAAAGACAAAACATCAAATGTACAAAAAAATCCATGAAAAATTATATGATACAGGTGTTTTGGTGAATTCAACAGTTTATAGAACGCGATGGAGCACCATGATGTAGGAGAGGTCAAATTTCTAATGCAGTGATCTCCCTTGACAAGCAGACAAGATCGTAGCCACGATGTATGAAACATGGCTGAAACTCAGCTATCAAAAAGTTTTACGTTTTCTAAGATTTTGCTCTGTTTAATCTTAGAAATGATCAGCATCTAAAAGTTGAAATATATTGGATGCATAATAATAATAATGTAAGATATTTGATGCGTTAACGTGATTTTGATCATGCGTACGGATAGTTTTACATATATCTTTACGATAATCGCTTCATACGTTTTGTTGTGCTGCCATTTTAGATTGACCTCATTTTTGCATTATGCTGTTTCTGTTGTTGCTGCTATTATTATTGACAAGCTGAAACAAATCTATTTAAAATACAATTTTGCATTTCATGCTGTAAATTTAACATAATTGTCATTATTTTTTTCATTTTTATCACAAATGTTGTTGAAAAGTATTGTTTGAACATTTAACTATTTGCTTTTAATTTGGATCACCCATTTCGTTTAGACCACTTGCAGTTTGATTGTTTTCTTTATTTCATTGTAATAACTCTTATACAAAAGGATTCTTAAGTTTTCCTCTTATATTTTTCAACTTTGTACATATTTCATTGGGTGTTTAACTGATCGTTCAAAGGCGGTAATCGGTCAAGCTATATTGATGTGTTTTTTTTTCATTTTTATCACAAATGTTGTTGAAAAGTATTGTTTGAACATTTAACTACTTGCTTTTAATTTGGATCACCCATTTCGTTTAGACCACTTGCAATTTGATTGTTTTCTTTATTTCATTGTAATAACTCTTATACAAAAGGATTCTTAAGTTTTCCTCTTATATTTTTCAACTTTGTACATATTTCATTGGGTGTTTAACTGATCGTTCAAAGGCGGTAATCGGTCAAGCTATATTGATGTGTTTATTGTCTGTTTGTGGTGTATGTATTTGTGTATGATTTTACATGTCTGTGTTTCTAGAGAGTTCATTGTCGTTTGGGCTCTTAAACTGTGAATTTATACAGGTTTATTTTTTAATTTTTGACTACTGAGTTACCACAGGGGACAGAAACAAATTATTTTCTTATATGTACATATAGGCTTAAATAAACAAAAATAATTTGTTTCTGGCCCCTGTGGAGTTACCCGTGGTGTTCATTATAATGCTATATTCTGTACAAAACGTTCGATACTTTATACAAAACATTCGATATTTTATACAAAACATTCGATATGATATTCAGCAGATCATTCTGACAAAGGTTTTTTGAAGTATTTGGAATACAAAAGTTTCTAAGTTTATAAATACAAATTTACATCAATTCAAAATACAGCATGATATCATAGACACTCTTAAAAATGACACTCTTATTCAAAACCATTACATACACATGTATAACAAACATCAATTTGGACTGATAACCTCTAACCAATAAATAAAGAATGCATTTATGAAAAATATTAATTACTAATAACAAGATTGTAACCGTGTACCCAATAGCAGAAAGCGCAAAAATATTAAATGATTGGTGAATGCTAAAAGATTTATTGTGGTCTACTTTTGTCTCATAAAGTAGAAATAGCGTGTTTTATGCTCATTTCTTTCAATCGAGCTTGGTATCCTTCATAAGAACCATTGTTTTCGACATTAATCCTTTTGGAATATTAAAACAATAGTATCAATTGTGGTAAATCTTATTTGGGAGTAATGGTGTATCTTTAACTTCATAACTCATCTTAACACGTACCCTTTTTGACTACCCATGTACTATGGTTTTCTTCCCTTTCGATGATTGGTTTTATTGACCAATATACAATCATCCAAACATTCTTATAGTATTTTAACATATTTTGATTTTATATTTCCTATCATATGTATCCAGACCGATGATTGGTTTATACATAAACATTGTACAGTTTATATAATGTATATGCTGTGCATTTCAAATTGCAAAACATGATGTTGATATGACTCATGTATAGAACCTATAGTATGGTATCTTTAAATTTGTTATTACTATAATGATAGTTATATCATTTACAGTTGCATTAAATATATAGTACTTATGTATGTTAAATGACAATAAAATAGTACTGCCGTATTACCTTGATCGTTGCAATTAATACCCTTAAATGCGTACATTTAAACTGGACTATCTAGCTGTTCCTTGTTACCTACTCCTCTCACATGAAAAGTACCACCTCGCAATTATAATCCAAGATCGGTGCCAAAGGCAATGACCATAACTATAACATCGCATGACTCAAATATGATTTCCTTTTGTATTATATTATAGGAAACCAAGATATTTTAACCTTTAGCAGGAGGCCAGTTCCTAACAGGCCCTAATTTAAAACATTGCGTCTCGGCATTCACATGGAAAGCATTCACAAGAGGCTCTATTACTATCAACCGCCCGGTGAGCTAATGATATGAAGAAGCTGGGTGGCCGTATAAAAGATCTGTATTATGTAAATTCCTTTAGTGAGATTAGATATTTTTTATTATCCCACAAGAATACAAATACAAAATCAATAAGATAAATATCTTGACTTCCCTTAAGTAACTACAACGGCCGGCCCCGAGATGTTAGAAGTGTTACGGATTTAGTGATCATGGGGTATTGTATGTGGTATTGTTTTCAAATTTGGCCGATATATATTTAATTTGCTGTGGAATACTGGTAAGTTTGCTTAATGCATGCCTAAATGTAGCTTGCATGCACTTGAGACGCGGCTCACATCGAAGAGACCGTACATGGGTTCTTTGTGCCCGGAGTTCATATGTCGGGAATGATTGCATTTTGTGCGTTCAGCTGTTTGTTTGTGATAGCTGGATATATTCGCAATTCATTAATGTGGGGTTTATTGTTGAATTCTTTTACTTGTTGCATACTTACACCTCAACCTTCATTCCATTCGGCAATCCTTCGGACTCTATCCACTTTAACCATCCCAGCTGCGTTCCTACCCCGATAAAGACACCAACCCCGCATTTCATTCCTTAATTGGTTTGGCTCTGAACTGCTTTAATGACATTTCCAAATCTAGGATATTCAGATCCTCCGAATAAAACACATTCGGTTGTCATTGGTCATTGGTTTAATTTGGTCAGGTGGTCCTGGTAAACCATGATCCACTTGTAGTTGGAGTGTGCCATAGCCTGCATGTCTATTAAATCAACCTCTACATGCAAACTCCTTAGTCAGAATAGGTCGCACCACTACACCCTTGGTCATTAGACGCTTCGTCTTTTTCTGACACTCCGCACAAAGTGACTTGAAGTGCTCTAGAGCCTTGGTAGTGATGTTCGCATATTTTCGTTGTAGTTCCTTGATCATGCGATCACGACCACCATGACCAGTAGCAATGTGGGCACGCTTGATAACATCAAATGTTTCCTCAATAGTAACATAGTAAAGAGGCGACTCCTCTGGATGTGTACGCTTCTTTATCAGTTTCTCCACATCACTACACTGGAGAATCTCATACCTGAAATGCGGTTAATTACTATATCAAATAACATTTAAGTAACTCGTATCGTTTTCATAGCGGTAATGACTCAGATCATTTAACAAAACAAATAACGAAAATAAATAGGTGTTAAAATAATACCTAATTGTCAGATACATCCAATTGATATGTACAATGAGAGGAATATTTAAAATATATTCCATACATTAAAGGAGAAACACTGTAATGATTAACCTATTATCTAAAAGTGACAAAAAAAAACCTTAACAAAATTTAATAACATCACTTATTGGGTATCACCTATTTAATTATTCAATTAAACAAAAAACGTGTTTTATACATCATCTCTCTCTCCCTCTCTATTTATCTGTCTATCTATCATCTAGTAATGATAGCTGTTTATATTCTACATTAATTTTAAAAAGACATATATAGAAAATTCTACTATTATTCTTCGAGGGGATTTTGAGTATGCTGTATTTTACACCTAGGAGATTTTGACTACCTAGCCATTTTTGGACCTAGGGGATTATGAGCTAGGGGATTTTGTGGTACACTCGTTCCTGGTCATCTCTTTTCCAACTTTTCTGAGCATTTGGAAAAACAGACATATTTATATTACTTAAATTAATCTACTTACTTGGATAACAGATAGTAGCTGCTCCTGATCTTTATTGGTAGATGCCGATTTCAAGCTTTCTATAATTCTGTAATAGTCTGTCTTTGGAATCAGATACTTCTGACATACTTCATATCTTTTGAACAACTCTTGCCTGAAAACGTCTTCCATACTATCAGAAGACATCTTGCATGAAAGTAAATATATACTGAATGGGCTGAACCGGGATGGGATGCCTTTTTAATAGGACAGGCCTCAGGTGAAGCCATTTGCCAGGCTCACACCTATTGACCTGGTGTGACTGGAAATAATTGACATATGGTCAGACAGACAACCCCTATTGTCCTGACCAACACTTTTTTCCTGGTAGTGCACATCAGTAGAAGTGACTTCCTGACACTGTTTGTGCTAATGAGTGATGTAATAATCAGAAAAAAAACAACTATACAGTAAGTTAACTAAAACAGAATTACACAGATTTACTGAAATCAGCCAGTAAGATAGTGTAAAATCCCTGCCCATATTTCAGGGATTTCATGAAATAACTGGAATTTTCAGGGATTTCATCCCTGGTTTCACAATCTTACTGTAACATATACATATTACCAAGGCGAGTAATTAGCGCACCACAGTGGCATTGTGTCATTTCCACTGGCTAGCATTAACAAATGAAACTTTTGACCCCGACGTTAAAAACATTCACCGAGGTTTGGGTTCACAAGAAATGTTAATGGTGGCGGCGCTTTCAGACCCATTTCAATTATGTTTGAAAACTGCATTCTTATTCAATTCACTTCATTAATCCACACTCTATTTAAATTCCGCACTTTGAATTTACTTGTTCTACCGACAAATTTTATGTTTAAAGCTATCGGAGAGAGAGACACATGTTTACTACATTATTTGATAGTTAATCTTACTATAATGCATATTTGTAAATAAACAACATAATATTAAACTTATAAAACATACTTTTATTAAGAAGTAAAGGAAAAAATTACTAACCATACGCTACTAATAAACATACACTGTTTATATTGATATAAAATTAAATAAAATCCTTATACATAAAAGAACAACTTTATTCACAGAGTTACCTTAACACTTCGCGTGCATTTGACATAACTATTATTAGATCAAACATGAAACGGACCTCTTTTTCAGATCAAACATTAAACGGACCTCTTTTTCAGATCAAACATGAAACGGACCTCTTTTTCAGATCACACATGAAACGGACCTTTTCTTCATATCGATCATGAAACGGAGCAAGTTTTTATAAAAAAAAATGGAGCAGACGACTTTTTCAGAACAAACATGAAACGGACCACATTTAAAAAAACAACAAAAAACAGGAAAAACGGACCTCTTTTTCAGATAAAAAGTGAAAAGGACTTTATTTTTGGATAAAAAATGAATCAGACATCTTTTTCAGTTCAAACATGAAACGGACCTCTTTTCAGATCGAACATTAACATCATATCGTGTAAAGGTTTAAATAGTGTAAATAGATTTCCGGTGCAGAGCAAAGTGTATTTCTATTTAGTTCACCTTCAACCGAAAATAGTCTACGAAGATTAATTGGTATAAACATAAAGGTACGGTTTAACCTAGTCAAGTTTAAGTTTAATGCACAAACCCAATTAATCACATATCACGACTATAGTCAGGATCGGCTGATTTCTACTTTGTATTTGTTTATTTCGTGTTAGAACAAACTTTTAGATGTATTATAGCTTGAACAACGCATCCCAGGGGAAATTAACACTCATTCTCTAACGACATTGTAACAACGTCTGAGTAACAACGTCAAATGACAGCAAATACGACCAAATGAATAGAGGAAATGGTGGTCAGCCCTGGTTTATTTTGGGCATACCAGGCTCTGGGTGCTTCATCATGAGTCAGTTGATATGTGTCACTTCTAAGGGATTCTATGACTGTATGAGCTATGCCTTTATAGTGGCATTTGCAAATCATTGTTTGATCAATGACATACTTTAACACACCATGACATGCGATGGCTCACAAGCAACACATATTTTACTTAAAAGTATATACAGCCTTTATACTCAAACAGCTATTACCAGATTATTACAAACCACGAACAACGTGATGAAACGGAATTCTTTTTCAAATCAAACATAAAACCGACCTCTTTTTCAGAACACACGTTTGCAATAATTTGTTAGATCAAACATGAAACGGACTTCTTTTGTCAGATCAAACATGAAATAGACTACTTTTGTAAGATCAAACATGAAATAGACTACTTTTGTAACATGAAATAGACTACTTTTGTCAGATCAAACATGAAACGGACTACTTTTGTCAGATCAAACATGAAACGGACTTTTTTCACCCAATTACAAACTGTCACAATGAACTAACGTCCTAACATGCCCTGCGTATGGTTTCGGTTGGTTTCTTTTTTCCACTGCTTTAATATTGCTATTTAAAGTGTGTGTCCAAAATAGTTAATTTTAGTCATACATTGACAAAAAAACTGACCACTTTTCCAATTAAACATTGAATAGACCACTTTTTCCAATCAAACATTAAACAGACCACTTTTTCCAATCAAACATTGAACAGACCACTTTTACAATTTAACATTAAACATACCACTTTTCCAATCAAACATTGAACAGACCATTTTTCCAATCAAATATTGAACAGACCACTTTTCCAATTAAACATTAATCGGACTGCTTTTCTAGATTAAACATTAAACGGGCTACTTTTCCGATCCAACATTAAAAGGACTACTTTTCCAAATAACTATAACTGTATCTATGCACTTATTGCGTAATAAATTGTTCCACTAAACCGTTATCTGCACTCATTCTGTCCTTATTTCTTATAGTTTGGCATGGGAATAGAAGGTCCACTTGAGACTGGCACGTCCACTAAAGGTTCCGGTGACACTGGTGGCTGTGGATTGGGATTTGTCTGTGTGCGTGGATACATTGGTAGCGTAGTAGGTTGCTCACATCTTTGTGGAACGATGGTGTCTGTCAAATATATGATAAACATTAAATACTGCTGAGGTCAAATGGTGCGATCAGTTCGTTTTGATACAATAATATGACATGACAACAGTGGCACCAATATATCGGTATAAATTCCAATGGGGATACTTTGGTTTCTTTTAATACTATTGTCTCTTTTAAAAAACAACATTCAGAACACCTCGTCCATTTTCTATCTAAAACAACCTCGGATGTAGTCTGGATTACTTCCCTTATCACTATGTTACGGAACTTCACGTAAACATCCAATGTAGCCCGTTTTCCTGCGTACGAATTACGAACGTACCGTAACATAGTCATAGGGGGAGTAATCCAGACCACATCCGAGGTTGTTTACGGTAAAAATGGCCATTCGGAACTCCTCTGCCAATTTTTCATCGAAAACAACCTCTGATATATGCCGGAACAACAGTTAACGTTGGTCGTAAAATTTTAAACAACGGTTTTAATTTATAGTAATGTTTTAACGTGTATTTTGTATCACTGAGTTTAAATTGATTGCCAGTCATATGCATAATCGCATAAATAATTAAGACTCCCAAAAATAAAGTCATGAGTTAAACTGCTTGACTGAGATTACTACGCGGCTTCTTGCAGCGTAGTTAAAGTGTACAGATTTCGGACATTGTAAACCGTCTATATAGATCCGATGTTGTTTTCGATAGATAAAGGCCGAGGAGTTCCGAATGCATCAAAGGTTGTTTACGATGGAATACATTTTGTATAATCGAGGAGTACCGAATGTTTAAGAACCTGCAAGACCGTCGTCCATTTTTTCCTTGTTTTTAACTTGCTGTCCAATCAGTGTTTTGTTATGATCGAGTTTTATATCATATGGAAGATGATATATTTTACAATCTAAATTGGATTGATTTAATATCAAGTGAGTACTTTTCAAAGGTATTTCACTTAATTCCCGTCCAAATCAGAATATCACTTTAATAATGACATGATACGTAAATGAAAACAGATACATGTACATAGAATATACATACCTTCTTTCACTTGTTTGCCCCGATGCGAGACAGTTTGTCTTCTTTTTTTTTCTACACCTAAAAATAGAAGAATTTCTTCCCAAAACTGGTTTCTCATCTCAAATTCAGCAAATGTAAGCCAGTAGAGGTATATAATAATAAATCAATTATCGATGTTGTAAAATTACCAAATAAAACAAACTGGGTAGCACTCGGAACTCCTCGGCCTTTTTATCGAAAAAAACCCTCGGATGTATTTGGACGGTTTGCATACTCAAAAAGAAGTCCCCTGCAAGTAGGTCGCGTAGTAATTTTATTAAGCAGTTAAACTTTATGACTTTACTCTTGGGATTCTTAATTAGTTTTGCAATAATATACTTCACTGACAATCAATTTAAACTTAGATCAATAAATACAATTCTAAAGCACTTCATTTCATTAATGATATAATTAAAAAAATACGAACGACTTCAACTGATGTTACGGCGTACATCCGAGGTTGTTTTCGATAAAAATGGCCGAGGAGCTCCGAATGACTTGGCAGTACATGTTAAAACAATATTGAGTAATATAGGGTTTCATAACGTGTGGCTTGCACAAGGACTTGGAGATATTTCACGTTTTGTGGCAAGTTTGAAGCAAAGAAGACGAGACGTTTATATTAAAATATTCAAACAACAGATTACAAGCTCTTCAAGAGCTTTATTTTATAGAAACATTTCTGTTTTGAATTGAAACCCTTCATCAAGTGTGTAAATGTACTGCCATGTACTGCCATTCAGAATTGCTTTAAACCAGTTCAGATTATCGTCGTATCGGCTAAATATAGACGTGTTGATTTAATATCAAGTGAGTACTTTTCAATAGTATTTAACTTAATTCCCGTCCGAATCAGAATATCACTTGAATAATGAAATGATAAGTAAATGAAAACAGATACATAGAATATACATGCCTTCTTTCACTGTTTTGCCCCGATGCGAGACAGTTTTTCTGGGGGGGGGGGGTTCCTCACCTTAAAATAGAAGAATTTCTTCCAAAAACTGGTTTCTCATCTCAAATTCAGCAAATGTAAGCCAGTAGTATATAATATTAAATTAATTATCGATGTTGTAAAATTACCAAATAAAACAAACTGGGCAGCATTCGGAACTACGCCAGTAGAAGCAGATGTTATACTACAAACAAAATATATGAAAATGTTATTGTTAGGCCTAAATGCTTCATATAAACGTATTAATTGTATGTCCCCCTCCTCATAAAGGGCCTATCCACTCGCCCAATTAAAAACTTGACGATCACCCGTTACTCCCTATTCCTATCGTATATGCATTGGTCTTGCTGGAAGGCAAATAGGTACCCCTTCATTTAACCAGCTACTGGATCTGCAGCCGACTCCACTTGGGGCTAAAAAGTCCGACACCCCGCTTCCATATGGACGCATAACCCTCTAGACCACGGAGCTATATATGTTAGAACACCGCCTTGTCGCGAACCCTGTTTTTGAGCACATAGTTCCATATTTATCTGTACTTGCATGTGTAAGATCACCGCCTTGTTGAGGACCCTGTTTATGAGCACATAGTTCCATATTTATCTAAACTTGCATGTGTAAGATCACTGCCTTGTTGAGGACCCTGTTTATGAGCACATAGTTCCATATTTATCTGAACTTGCATGTGTAAGATCACTGCCTTGTCGCGGACCCTGTTTATGAGCACATAGTTCCATATTTATCTGAACTTGCATGTGTAAGAACACCCCCTTGTTGCGGACCCTGTTTTTGAGCACATAGTTCCATATTTATCTTAACTTGCATGTGTAAGATCACTGCCTTGTTGAGGACCCTGTTTATGAGCACATAGTTCCATATTTATCTGTACTTGCATGTGTAAGATCACCGCCTTGTCGCGGACCCTGTTTTTGAGCACATAGTTCCATATTTATCTGTACTTGCATGTGTAAGATCACCGCCTTGTTGAGGACCCTGTTTATGAGCACATAGTTCCATATTTATCTGTACTTGCATGTGTAAGATCACCGCCTTGTCGCGGACCCTGTTTATGAGCACATAGTTCCATATTTATCTGTACTTGCATGTGTAAGATCACCGCCTTGTTGAGGACCCTGTTTATGAGCACATACTTCCATATTTATCTGTACTTGCATGTGTAAGATCACCGCCTTGTTGAGGACCCTGTTTATGAGCACATAGTTCCATATTTATCTGTACTTGCATGTGTAAGATCACCGCCTTGTCGCGGACCCTGTTTATGAGCACATAGTTCCATATTTATCTGTACTTGCATGTGTAAGATCACCGCCTTGTTGAGGACCCTGTTTATGAGCACATAGTTCCATATTTATCTGTACTTGCATGTGTAAGATCACCGCCTTGTTGAGGTCCCTGTTTATGAACACATAGTTCCATATTTATCTGTACTTGCATGTGTAAGATCACTGCCTTGTTGAGGACCCTGTTTATGAGCACATAGTTCCATATTTATCTGTACTTGCATGTGTAAGATCACCGCCTTGTTGAGGACCCTGTTTATGAGCACATAGTTCCATATTTATCTAAACTTGCATGTGTAAGATCACTGCCTTGTTGAGGACCCTGTTTATGAGCACATAGTTCCATATTTATCTGAACTTGCATGTGTAAGATCACTGCCTTGTCGCGGACCCTGTTTATGAGCACATAGTTCCATATTTATCTGAACTTGCATGTGTAAGATCACCGCCTTGTCGCGGACCCTGTTTTTGAGCACATAGTTCCATATTTATCTGTACTTGCATGTGTAAGATCACCGCCTTGTTGAGGACCCTGTTTATGAGCACATAGTTCCATATTTATCTGTACTTGCATGTGTAAGATCACCGCCTTGTCGCGGACCCTGTTTATGAGCACATAGTTCCATATTTATCTGTACTTGCATGTGTAAGATCACCGCCTTGTTGAGGACCCTGTTTATGAGCACATACTTCCATATTTATCTGTACTTGCATGTGTAAGATCACCGCCTTGTTGAGGACCCTGTTTATGAGCACATAGTTCCATATTTATCTGTACTTGCATGTGTAAGATCACCGCCTTGTCGCGGACCCTGTTTATGAGCACATAGTTCCATATTTATCTGTACTTGCATGTGTAAGATCACCGCCTTGTTGAGGACCCTGTTTATGAGCACATAGTTCCATATTTATCTGTACTTGCATGTGTAAGATCACCGCCTTGTTGAGGTCCCTGTTTATGAACACATAGTTCCATATTTATCTGTACTTGCATGTGTAAGATCACTGCCTTGTTGAGGACCCTGTTTATGAGCACATAGTTCCATATTTATCTGTACTTGCATGTGTAAGATCACCGCCTTGTTGAGGACCCTGTTTATGAGCACATAGTTCCATATTTATCTAAACTTGCATGTGTAAGATCACTGCCTTGTTGAGGACCCTGTTTATGAGCACATAGTTCCATATTTATCTGAACTTGCATGTGTAAGATCACTGCCTTGTCGCGGACCCTGTTTATGAGCACATAGTTCCATATTTATCTGAACTTGCATGTGTAAAAACACCCCCTTGTTGCGGACCCTTTTTTTGAGCACATAGTTTTATATTTATCTTAACTTGCATGTGTAAGATCACTGCCTTGTTGAGGACCCTGTTTATGAGCACATAGTTCCATAGTTATCTGTACTTGCATGTGTAAGATCACTGCCTTGTTGAGGACCCTGTTTATGAGCACATAGTTCCATATTTATCTGTACTTGCATGTGTAAGATCACTGCCTTGTTGAGGTCCCTGTTTATGAGCACATAGTTCCATATTTATCTGAACTTACATATCTTTGATCACTGCCTTGTTGAGGACCCTGTTTATGAGCACATACTTCCATATTTATCTGTACTTGCATATATGTATGACCACCGCCTTGCCGAGGTCCCTGATTAAGAACACGTAGTACCATATTTTTCTTAACTTTCATATATGTAACCGCAATGTCGAGGCCACTATAAATGAGCTAATAATACCATATTAATCTTATTTTTTTTAAAATGGTAAAACTGCGTTGAATATGTTTTATCAAAATTGAATAAATACAATGATAGTCTGTGAGTACCGAGATTACGAGACAGCCGTCACTATCGCCTCCATGTAATAGGGTTTATTGATGCGGTTTATCTTTGACAACCATTCATAGGTCTTCCCTTTACAGGCGTTAGACTTTCTTTTGAAAGAACCTATCACGCTGCAATCAATGTTTACATTGTCAAGTGATAACATGAGCACATGTATGCCTTCTCGTTTGCAAAATGGTTCACCCTTTGAAAACAACGCCTCATACACAGCCAGTAACGATATTTCTGATGTAAATTCTATATATGTTATTTTAGCGTTTTCATATGTTACAGTTGCAATGAACATTTAGAATAATATCTCACTTTAATGTAGCAACACAACTTCCTTGTCAGTATTAAAAGTGACTCGCTCCTGTATTTGGACAGAACATTAGATTTGCATCTAAAAACATAATTATTTTACTCTTTGATACTGTAACTGCAGAAGAAATACAATTTTAAGTAAACAAATTAAATGGGGAGCACACCGACGACGGTATAGTCAAGGTTTGATTTTAGAAAACCGAAGCCATAACCACTAGGCCACAATGACTGATACAGCATCTGATCTATACTTGAACCTTTACCATAGACATTGGTAACATCACGTGATAATGTGACCAACCGTCCATGCGAAAACGCTTTGGCAAATCGCGTTGCTAACGTTTTTCAAAAGTGTGGTTTTCAAAGACAATATTTGAGCAATTATCAACATCCAGCTGTCAGTATCTTAGTTCTAATATTCGAAATGATTTGCCACACATTATTTCGTCATATTTATTTTTTCGTAAAAAGTGTATTTTACAAACCATGAACGAGTTCCTTTAAGAAACAGTATGAGAAAATCCTTACGCTGTTATGTGGAAAGAGTTAAAAGTGTAATTAAGAGTACGAAGATACATTTGTTTTAACTGTGTATCTCTTGAAACACTTGAAACACTTTAAATTAACTTACCTCGACAACAACGGTCTGCCATTGTGCACAATACAACAAAAATAAATAAATATTAGTCCAATAGATAGGATTTGACCTTCAATTAATCAAACGCGTGTGTGTGCATTGAATTACTCGATACTTATAGAAATTCGATATTTGGGAATTGTTATTGTACAACGCTGTCATTGGTCTTTGTGCATTATGGTTGTATTGTCAATATACTGATAAAATATGACTAAGAGAATGCAATGTAGTGCCTAATCAGCTACGAAATACTATCCAAAACTTATAGAAGCAAGGTATTTTAAAATGAATACTTTTTATAAATATAAAAATATTTTCATTAACGTAATATAGAGTAAAAAGTAAAACTAAAACTGTATATAAATAAAATTTCTTGAAAAATTTATATTATTAGGATTACTATTTATTTTGTACAGAAAGAACCCGAACATAAAGACAAATGATTCCTTTTTAAGTCACCATCCTTCTCTTTTGCATCTTGAGCGCTTTATTACCACTTATATTGTCCCTTCAGTGATATAAGACTGCAACTAATACTTGCCTCATCTATAAAATATAGTCATGATCATCATCATGATGATCGTCATCATCACCACCGCTGCCGCCGCCGCTGTCGTCATCATCATCATCACCATCATCATCATCATCATCATGTTTACTCTTTCGGCTAGTAATTTATAAAATCGTTTAAGAAAACACTGTGCGCAATAATAAAGAATGGAATTGTTTACAACTCTGTAGGCAGCTTATCGTTCACTAGAGTGAAGAAGGTGGAGTACCGCCTAGTATGTGTTGTAGGGGACACATACACCTACCAACCCATATAGGCCACAATACTGAGAAAACTCGTTTACTCGTTAAAACCACCTGCAAATTGGCTAGAATTCCACAAAAATCTACACAAAAACGATTTCTCACTGGTATTCACTATAATGAAGAAGGTGGAGTACCACCTACTCAATGGTGTAGGGACTCATAGACCTACCGACCCATATAGGTCAACATACTCGTAAACTTGTTTTAGCAACTTGCAGAGGTGGCCAAAAATCCTTAAAAATAAATACAATTTCCTCCTTCCGGCTAGGTTTTGTTCTCACTTGAGTGAAGTAGGCGTAGTATCAATTAGTAGGTATTGTAGGGGACACATGCACCTACCATTCAATATAGATCACCCTACTGAGAAAGCTCGCTAACTAGTTCAAACCACTTGCGAAGTTGGCCAAAATTCAACAGAAATCGGCGTTTCGAAAGCCAAATAGCCGGACAGCCGGAATTGTTTTCTGACCAGAGCATATAAGTCCGGTCGCATTTTATTTTATGGCCGGTGGAATATATTTTTCTGGTCGGATATTATTTCTGACCAGATGAATATATACTTGGTTTCTCTCTGAATCCCACTAACTTCGACATTCACACCAAACACCACATTAAGGTCACTTTAAGAAAACTTGTTAAGCTGTTTTAAACAACAAGTAAAAGGGACAAAAAACTCTAACCGAAACACGTTTTCCCGTTTCATCTGGTACTAAAAGACTGAAGTAGGTGTACGCCTGCACAAAACGTGTTGAATGAGACACGACCAACTTCCTCTCCATGTACTTCACCTCTTTGGAGAAACTCGTAAGCACGCTTTAAGCACTCGCAAAATAAACCCCAACTCGCCGCAAAGCCCGTTTATTGGCTGGGTCTGATACTAGAAGTGGGCGGAGTACAACTTTTAATGTGTTGTAGGGGACACGGCCTGCTACCATCCCATTTCGGTCACCAATCTGTGAAAACTCGAAAATTCTTTCAATGCGATTGCTAAATTGGTTTAAAATCGCCACAAAACCCGTTTTCCGACAGGATCTGGTACCGACTACCGGGAATTAAAACTGAGACACGAAGAGTGGTGCTATTAACATAATTGTTATTTTACGTCCACTTAACGTAATGTGTTTGCTATAACTCAATCAGAAACAGTCGATGCATCATATCGTGTAAAGGTTTAAATAGTGTAAATAGATTTCCGGTGCAGACCAAAACGGATTTCTATTGAGTTCACCTTCAACCGAAAATAGTCTACGGAGATTGAGTGGTATAAACATAAAGGCAGTGTTTGACACTAAGACTTTTTGGAAAAGGAGTCAACCGGACTCCTTAATTCCAAAATCAAGGAGTCCGGCATAAAATTAAGGAGTCCAGGATAATTAGAACATTTATTCAAATTTGTTGACTCAATGCTCCAGCTAGCCCTAAATAACAGGTTGGGACACCCGCTGCCCTTTTCAAGTACCCGGCTGCCATTTTACTACACCCTGCTGTGCCCTTTTGTTTGCCAGTCAATGTCCAGGAATGAGTTATAAATGTACATACTTTTGACACTAACTTAAAGTTAACAGCTGAGGTAACAAACTGTAAGTATTGAAAGAAGTAACATCACATTACATAAAAAGTTGAGTACTGGCCCTTGCAAGTGTCCCATAAAGGCTAATTTAATTCACATCAAAAGTGTCATTTCTGACCTACCCCGTGGCTGGAGCACTGATGACTATTTATTCAATGATTTCACAGAGCCTTTGGTATTTCATTTCTGAAGGGCAAACTAGAGATGTGTATTCTGAGAGCACATTTAAGTTATATTTTAATTGTTTTATTCAAATAACATGAACATGACTGAAACTATTTATCTAATAGATTCTAATATGACTTGAAGAAATTGCCATGAACTGATGATCTAGCATATAGAACCTTGGCCTCTTGTGAAGCGGCTGTGGAGCCATCAGATATAAGGGAATTGAACGGGGCATTATCAACATTCATCTGCAATCAATGCAATGAGACACTGACATGCCTTATATGTTGTGCCAATGCTAACAGACTTTGCAATATAAGCTTGGTACATGGTGACATAGTCTGTGTAGGACTGTCCTTATTTTTGAATAATGTTCAGCATCCATAAACAGAATGCACTACCTAAATAATTACATACGAGCTTTCGGATATTTTTAACCTTCGGATACGATTTGTGTACAATTGGATTTTGAAATGAAGGAGTCCGACGGACTGCCTAGACGGAAAATCCGGTAGTCCGAGCCGAATTTTAGGAGTCTCGGACTACCGGACTCCCGTTAGTGTCGAACGCTGTAAAGGTACGTTTGAAGTCAAGTTTTGAATTAATGCATTAAGCCAATTAATCACTAATTTTATTATAACGCAAGTCAAAATGTATTTTTTTCCCGCAAATTATCATGACTGACAGAAACCTGGGGCGTAGCCAGCGGTACGCACTTATGCATGTGCGTAACATCAATTTCAAAAATTAAACAAAAATATGGCCAAAATTCCATCAATTTCGCGGGCTTAGCTAAAAAATTATATCAGAATGAAGTTCAGCTATAGTAAGCATTGTTTCTCTGTGCAAAATAGCTCATTGAGCTCACTGAGCTTAAATCAATCACTTGATAACTACAAAGTTGGCAGCTTCAAACCTATAAATCCCTCCAAATACACATCAGTGGTAGTTTCATATTCCATTTTCCATTTTTTTCTCTTGGGACCCCCCCCCCCCCCCCGAACCCCCTTACGGCTTCAGAGATATTCCCCCTCCCACACCCTCGTGCGTAACATTCAGTAAAGCCTGGCTACGCTCCTGGAAATACAGCAGGAAACCCGGTTTGTCAAGGCTATGATTAGGGCAATGATAATTGTATCTCCAGCAAGTTTACCAGTCCTAATACAAAAATGTAAAAAAAACAACATTTTGCTTTGAAGCTGGGCGTTTACACGGCTTGTTCGGCTGTTTGAATGTGCTGTTCAAACGATGTATAAAAAGAAGTTATGCAGGAAGTCCATTTAACACAGCTCCTCGGCCATTTTTTATCGAAAACAACCTCGGATGTATTTGGACGGTTTACATACTCAAAAAGCGGTACTTAATCTTATTAAGCAGTTAAACTTTATGACTTTGCTCTTTGGAATCTTAATTATGTTTGCAATAATATACTTCACTGGCAATCAATTTAAACTTAGATAAAACTTTCACAATAAATACAACTCTAAAACACTTCATTTCATTAATGATATAATTAAAAGATTACGAACTACTTCAACTGATGTACCGGCATACATCAGAGGTTGTTTTCGATAAAAATGGTCGAGGAGTTCCGAATGATTAATTTTATTTAAAATCATTTTCCATTTTATCAATAAGGTTTTAGATTTAAGATCTTACAGGCTAAATCAGACAGACATTATAACACGGCCACTCAACGCCAGCTACACCACTTATCGGTGGTGCGTAGAAAATGAGCTGTCGACACTTCCAGTTGTTTTACTTCTACACACGGAAGTAAGATTGTTTTATTTGATAATCTTATTAAATGGACATTTTTCGAAAATCAAAGAATATGGAACACCTTTACCGCGGGTTGGCTCCGATTTCGTTTTAATTTTGTGCGAACAGTGGTGCCAGGAGATTTCCTCCCGAATCGGACTTTTGCAGAGTTTGAGATCTGCTAGCATTTCAAGAACAAACTCCGTTAGAACATTCGTGCGTATGCAAAAATAACTGTTATATATAGCACTCACTCCTGGACAAGGCGAAACAAATAATCACTTCTTAACAAATGTAATATGGACATATTTATAAAAGGGGTGGCGCTGTTGTTCTAATAATATTTATATTATACCTTACATTATAAACTCACGACAACTTAAATTGGTGACAGCGGGCCTTTAAACAGCATTATATTCAACATGTAGCTTAGCAGGCCTAATAAAATAGCATACTGGTCGGTCTCAATGTATGTTCAACATCTTTTCAAGACGACAACAATGCCAGCGTGGCTGTCATGCATGAGAGTGAGGTAAAACAATGCCAGCGTAGCTGTCATGCATGATAGTGAGGTACAACAATGCCAGCGTGGCTGTCATGCATGATTGTGAGGTACAGCAATGCCAGCGTGGCTGTCATGCATGATAGTGAGGTACAGCAATGCCAGCGGGGCTGTCATGCATGAGAGTGAGGTACAACAATGCCAGCGAGGCTGTCATGCATGAGAGTGAGGTAAAACAATGCCAGCGAGGCTGTCATGTATGAGAGTGAGGTAAAACAATGCCAGCGTGGCTGTCATGCATGAGAGTGAGGTACAACAATGCCAGCGTGGCTGTCATGCATGAACGTGAGGTAAAGTAAATTCTAATCCAAAACTTTGACAATGACAATTTATTTCAGCTTAATAAACAAAGAAAAAAAAAACACAAAATGCCATGATTTGATAAGAACACTTTCGCTGGTGTAAGCAAACTTCACAACAAACGTAAAGGTTATAGCCAAAACGTATCGATTGGTTTAGTGTTTGCGTTTTCTACGTAGATTGGGAGAAGGGAGCTCGTCTATTGGCGGACTACCCCTAGGGGGAACTCCCTCAGCTGAATCACAGGGCGTCCTGGGCACATCATAATGTGCTGAAATATGTGAACATTGACAATATGATATGTGTGGTGTCCTCTTAAAAATGTTTCTTTCTAAACCTGCTTTATTTAACCGGATATTTTTTATCATTATACAGGGTTCGACATTACCTTTTGAATTCACTTGCAAAGTTGGGCAAGTAGATAGAAACAATACTTTACTCACATTATATGCACTTCTTTTGACTATTCAACCTTTCATTGAATATTCAAAATGTCAAGTATAAAATATTTCAAGGATCAAAACACACATCAATTATATTCACTAAATGTTTACTAAATTTTGCCTTAGTTTCTATGCAACCTTTTGTGTTTTGTGTTTTTCAGAGTCTTCTTTAGTAAAAGAAATTCCGAAAGAAGAAAGGTCTGGCATGATTTGCAGATAACAGACAACATAATTATATGTTAATAAATCGTAAGTGATATTCGTCAATGTCGTAAAATGACTATGTAATATTTGTTAGAAACGACAATCATTTCAAAACAAGAGCACACCAATTGAAAAAGATTTAAATATTTTTGGAGGAAAAATGCAATATCTCGCATTTATTTGTATAAATTACAATTTACTACAGAAAACAAACTTTTACGGCTATATTTCTTTGACACGCATTTGCCTACCCAACTTTCGGTAAAATGTGAGCAACGCACAACAATGTGATGTTTGCATGGAACATTGGTTTTTATCATTATTTTTCTTAATTTCAAACGCTAAAAGATGATTTCGAGGATATTCTGAGACCGTAGCCCCTAACCACTGGGTTTGATTTTTTTACAACTTGACTCAGTATACTAACAATGAAACAACATTATAACAATAATTCTGATCTGGTCCCACCTCTGCATGAGAATGACTCGGCAATCCCGCGCTCTGACTTCCTTAGCCAGGATGATTCTCCGGAACGGCCATGACCTGAATAATAGAAACAAAAATAGAACTATAAACATAAACAAAGCATTCGGAGAGGAAGAGAGGAGATAAACAAGCCAAGTTAAAAAATAATTAAGGCATTCGGAGCGGTATTACAGGATATGACGTGTAATTTGGAGATATCCAGTGTAGCGAAAGTGCCTACATTCATTCGGAGCGGTATTGCAGGATATGACGTGTAGTTTGGAGAAATCCAGTGTAGCGAAAGTGCCTACATTCATTCGGAGCGGTATTGCAGGATATGACGTGTAATTTGGAGAAATCCAGTGTAGCGAAAGTGCCTACATTCATTCGGAGCGGTATTGCAGGATATGACGTGTAATTTGGAGAAATCCAGTGTAGCGAAAGTGCCTACATTCATTCGGAGCGGTATTGCAGGATATGACGTGTAATTTGGAGAAATCCAGTGTAGCGAAAGTGCCTACATTCATTCGGAGCGGTATTACAGGATATGACGTGTAGTTTGGAGAAATCCAGTGTAGCGAAAGTGCCTACATTCATTCGGAGCGGTATTACAGGATATGACGTGTAATTTGGAGAAATCCAGTGTAGCGAAAGTGCCTACATTCATTCGGAGCGGTATTGCAGGATATGACGTGTAATTTGGAGAAATCCAGTGTAGCGAAAGTGCCTACATTCATTCGGAGCGGTATTGCAGGATATGACGTGTAATTTGGAGAAATCCAGTGTAGCGAAAGTGCCTACATTCATTCGGAGCGGTATTGCAGGATATGACGTGTAATTTGGAGATATCCAGTGTAGCGAAAGTGCCTACATTCATTCGGAGCGGTATTGCAGGATATGACGTGTAGTTTGGAGAAATCCAGTGTAGCGAAAGTGCCTACATTCATTCGGAGCGGTATTGCAGGATATGACGTGTAATTTGGAGAAATCCAGTGTAGCGAAAGTGCCTACATTCATTCGGAGCGGTATTACAGGATATGACGTGTAATTTGGAGAAATCCAGTGTAGCGAAAGTGCCTACATTCATTCGGAGCGGTATTACAGGATATGACGTGTAATTTGGAGATATCCAGTGTAGCGAAAGTGCCTACACAGTTAATAGGAAAAATAGGTTAAACAGTTCCACAAATTAATCATTCAACCGATCAACTTACTACCTACGTATATCTAAGGATATTTTTTGATATTTTAGATGATATTTTTGCTTTCATTTTATGAGTTTTACATTTTGGTACTTTTTTTTAAGAGTTTTGTTGGTAACCCAAAGTTACATTGAATTATGAAGGAGCTAAACATATTTATAGACATCACATTGCTAAGCTTCAATCAGATTATGATGCGGAATTGTTTTCTCTTTCAAATGCACTTTTCACATCAAGTGATGTAAAATTAGTTGAACATCGATGTCCATGAACGGTAAAAATCCTGTGTATTCAACTGTGCAGTATTGGTTTTATTGCCCCTTGCGTGATCTTGGCGGGTAAGAACATATCAATCGTAATTGCACATAAAACTAAGTTTGTCATTAATGTCATAAACAGTTTCATAACATTTTCGCTCTTTTCTTAGATCTGAAAAAACTCCATCTTTTTATTGAATTTATATAATGATACTCAATGGGAGGCACTTGTAATTAATAAAAAAAATATAAAAGTTTTCGTTTTTATCTTGTTTTAAATGTTTTGTTATTGGTCCCATGTTTTATTGGCAATATTTGAAATGAATTCAGATATCATATCCTTTACTATGAACCATTATGAATGGGTATTGAAAAGATAAATGTCCAAAGAAAAGATAAATGTCCAAAATAATTAGCATATCTGCATCGAGTCAAAATGTCCCTTAGCAATGCTCACATTAGCTGGTTGAAAGATATGATTACGACTACATTAGGTGTACTATCAACATCTCATAAAATTACGTGTTATTGAATTAACAAGGTACAACTACCATTCGAAGCTCCTCGACCATTTTTTATGGCCATTTTTTTATCGAAAACAACCTCGGATGTATGCCGGTACATCAGTTGAAGTAGTTCGTAAATTTTTAAATTGATTGCATGTGAAGTGTATTATTGCAAACATAATTGAGATTCCCAAGAGTTAAGAATTAAGATTAACTGCTTAATTAAATTACTACGCGATCTACTTGTAGCGGACTTAAACATACCAATTTCTGAGTATGTAAATCGTTCAAATACGTCCGAGGTTGTTTTCGAAAAAATGGCCGAGGAGGTCCGAATGGTATAACTGCAAGTCCTAGAAGAAATTGGTTACATCATTGGCACATTCACGTTCAAACTCATTCATTAAATTATATATTTCGTTCAACGCAACTATGTGAATTCGATTTTTCAATAGTTACATCATTACTGCTGAATGGTGAGTATTATATTAAAACTACAAATTAAAACACAAGATGTATTATATTCATAAAATGGTTGTCGTCCATGATTTGTTTTAATTAGTATTACAATTTACTGCGGGAAAGCAATCAGCTTTAATACTAATTTATATTTAATATCTTTCTTAAGAAAGTTATTATACTTCCAGGAAACTCGTAAAACTTAATGGAAAATGACTTCATAAATTGCTGCGGTACCAAGTAAAGGATACCAAAGAATTGTTTTCGTTTTAGCAGTTAAACAGTTCAAAGATTAACATTAAAAGTCAAGTTGTGAAATTTCACACCCTATTTCTTTTAACACTGTGAACAAAGTGTTTAAAAAAGGTAAGAAAATGGCATTTAACAAATGTGTCTAAAAACGACCAATTACAGTCATCAAAGAACAGACAGAACAGAACAGAACAGAACAAAATTCTTATTCTGTGACATCAGTGTAATAAGCAGGAGATGCACAGCAGGGGATTGTTATGCCAAACATTCCTTAAATAAGGCCTTAAGCATAAAATGCCTATCGTCATGACAGTTTGTTTAGAAACAAAAACAGGCATGGGAGAATTGAAACAAAAGTGATATTATAATTGGTTTCATATTTTAACATGGATATTGTGAGAATGTGTATGTCAATAGCAAGAATGTTTTCAATATAGGTATACTATTTTAAGGTAATAAAAATTTATTTCGGTGATATGTTTTTCTATATATAAACTGATTGCGGTTAATTAAAAAAGCCACAAGGTTCATGCTGGGTGTTACATATAAGTATGCAGCTAACTGTGTAAGAATAATATTGATCAATGTAAACGTAAACAAGAATATCTGTATGGCTTAAACATCTACAGATTTAGTTTGATAACTACAGCTTATGATACAATCAACAAAACAAAGAGGGTGAAGTAAGCATAACAAATATTAATTCTATATTAAAGAATCAAGTAATTTGAAGGACAAAGCACAATAAAGCGCTAACTTCCTTAGGATGGTTTGGTTATTACTTTGCATTAAAACAATATACTTCATCCAACTCGTTTGAGTGTAGTAATACTTCAGAATATATTGACGTCAAAGATCTGCATATACTGGGCATTTAGGGACGAAATGCAACTCGCCCTCATTATCATTTGAATTTCAGATTGTACATTATCTTTCATTCCTAGGAACATTATTGTGTCGACCTAACTCTCCATACAAAGCCAGAGTATTGATAGATTCTTGGTAGACAGCTTCACATTTAAAACTCGTTTGAAGAACTTTGAAAAACATCTAGTTAGAGTTACCCCCTATAATTATTTGGATCTGATTGATCACCCTTTTTATGGTTTGGGATAATAATATCAGATGCCCAAGAACTTAAAAATGACTTAATGTTTAATTCAAGGGCACAATGGTCAGTGGAACTGATATCTTAAAATTCTTTATCAACATTGTTGTAGCTTATTTGTTTGCAGCTTATTTCCCCATTGTTTTTTTATTTCATCATTAGAGATAGGTGTATCCAATGAATCATACGTAACAATATGTTCTAACTCTGCGTCAAACTGACCAACAAATTCATCATAGTTATCACTAACGGGAATCCACACCTGACATGAGGCTACTTAAAACATTCCTCGTTAGTGATATGATATGACAATTTGCCATTTTTCGATGGTTTGAATTTTTTTTTCAAAATTATCGAGGGGACTTTTGTCTTCGATCGTTCAGTTACGACAACGATCATAGTTAAATACATGTTTAGACCTCAGGCACTGATACTTGTAGACGTTCTTTGCGTTATACAAAGATGCTCTATCAATATCAGAATAAGATTATACTGCACTGCATTTTATATATATATATATATATATATATATATATATATATATATATATATATATATATATATATATTTTTTTTGTGTTTACACAAATCGTCAAACCAATCTTGTTTTCTAATACTATCATGGAATCCGACATTTCATTTTTAGATGCTTTACGAATATACTTATTTCCGTGATCACATAAAACAGTTGTAAAAATCGATGTCAATCTATCAGCATTCCCCTACCACCCGCTAACCTCAGTATTTACATCAAGCTCGCGAGACATGGGTTATATTGAAGATGTAAAAACAAACAACAACCAACTTCTCATCAGGAAAAAAGCTAAGTCTTAAACCGTCTTAAACTATGACTATCTATCAAGTCCGCCATGTTAGCTGAGTCGGTAGAGCGTTGGATTGTGAATCGGACACCCGAGTTCGATTCCCGGGCGGACCACGTCACCTCTGTTGTGATTGGTTATGAAATCCTTTCTACGACCATTCGCATTGTACCACTGCCCCTGGCATGTACAGAAGTTGTCAGTTCCTTGCAGAGGTGAAGGCACCTAGTACTGGTTAACCGCCCAGGATAAGTGTGCGGTGGTTGAACTGTCACTCTGAGACCCTTCAATGTGCTCACGCCGGGACCCGGAGTATAGACTACAAAAACCACCGACTATCTATCAAGAATTATTATATATTAGACTTGTCCTTTATCTGCCTAAATCAAGCCATGCTTCTAATGCTATACTAGCCTACTATCGACGTTGAGGAGAAATCTATAGGGATCCCCGTTAACCTGATAAACTCCCGTGATTTTCGAATTTTGATATTTTCCAAAATAATTGTTTAAACTTATTTTATGAATTTGCACTATTGAAGATGTATTTCAAGTTTCAAGTTGATATTTCAATTGTTTGCGAATTACCCCACACTATCGCCTACTCGTAGAGCGAGTGAGAAGTTCATCAAAAATATTTCCTTATACAATCAACAAGTCCGAGCTGTTTATAGATCCGCAGTTGATCGTAGCAACCCTAACGGGATCCCAACGAATAATTGTCAAGTAGATGCATCAACCTTTCAGTTTCAGTGTCAGTGCAGAAATGTAGTATATATAATCTTTGACTAATAACAAACATTATCCAAAGTAAAATTATACTGTAGTTTATCTGGGCATTCATGTTATACTATTTTACAGCGTGTGTTTATTAAATGCACATGGTGTTTGATGAACATCATAAGTCAATGGGATCCCAAGTTGTTGTAAAAATGTCGAATTAAGTTAATTAATGCAAACTTTCATCCGAATATCATCTTTTCGATGCTGTAATACTCATGATCTTTTTGTCTTCATTCATTATAATACTTTGTTATTAAAACGGCTGCACATATCCTTCTTGACCGTTTGTCCTTGACTTATAAAAAATATATTGAGTATACATGTGTATCAAACCTTGAATATGCATCAGTCAACAAAACTACTTACTTCTAGAATCTTCTCTTCGTTTATATTCCTTGCCCTCCGATTGTCTTCTGTCCATGCTCGCAAAACAGCTATAAATCAAATCTGACTAGATAATCGATTATATCTCTACAACCTATCTGCACCAGCCAAGATGGAGATACACACACATATATATGAAAACAGGATTCCCACAAAAGCTATTTTCAGCTGACCTATATATCCGCCGCTATTTTTAGCTCAGCTTCATACGTCACGATGTTGTCGATTCATTTTACTTTACTGGTTATGACATTAAAGCTGCACTTTCACAGGTTTACCATTTTTACAACATTTTTATTTTTTGTCTTTGAAATAGCAAATTTTTGCGTAATTATCTGCAAACAAGTGATATAAGACTACTGACAAAAAATCAGATCGTAGATTTTCATATTTCCATTCAAAAAATAATGTTTTATGGCTTAACCGTTACTAACGGTTTAAGAAAAATGCATTCAACAATATTTTTGAACTTAAATATAAAAATCTGCGATCTGATCTTTTGTCAGCAATCTTATATCACTGCTTTCCATGGTTTTTCGCAAGAATTTGCTCGTTCCAAGACAAAAAATAAAAAAGTTGTCAAAACGTCCAATCTGTGAGAGTGCAGCTTTAAACTTAGACTAATATTCCTGCGGTGCGAAAAAGCTTATAAATATAACAATTATTAAAACCTTTTATCTATAAGTAGTGTGTCCTACATTCAATAACTTAATCAACTTGACCTAATAGGTAGTTTTTATTTTATCTTTAAGGCCATTATAATGGTTTCTTTGACATGCCTGAATAAAAAGCATATACTTAAGTCGGATTTATTATTATATTTAGGAGAATTGACCACTGGAATTCATTTAATTATGCGTCTTTATTTAATTTATGCATCCGTTTTTCATTTGACTCTTTTTGCATCTCAACTTCCACTCTTACTTTTAAAATATTTGAAATATTCTATGTAACCGGGCTAAAGATTTTTTTCTCCACTTTTTCTCTCAGTAAAATGCTGTTATTGTTTTTCTTTCGTAAAAATAGTATGGTCGGTTCCTTAATTTTAGGGTCGGACGAGTCATCGTTTTTTTAATTTTTGTTTCGTACAATAACAATGACAGCCCAGGCATTGGTCATTCAGTCACCAGCGGAATTGTTAATGCCTCAATATATAATATATCGCTCGGGCGAACACATTTTGGGTTCCCCAGAAAAGGTAAGTGCTTAACTTTCGAAATCAGGAATAAATTATTCAAAAGATAAGGGGTGGATAGAAGAAGATTTTGTTTTAAAATACATGCAACGTTCACCAGCAGATCCGGGGCGGAGAGAGGTCTCGGAGGGGTGCGAATCCGACGCCCCCGCCCACACACACAACCACTCCCTAAAATTGTTCAACTTAACATTTCATGTCAATATCATCGGGTAGAAAAAGTATAAACAAATTACACCAAAATTCACATTCATAGACAAACAATAGACAAACCCTCTTACCATGACTGATCCCCAGGGAACGGAGCGCGTGCCTTAAGGTTTTCCTCGAGAGTGGGCCCCCTCCAACGTCAACTCATCATGCAAAATGAATCAGGTGGAGACTGACTGTGACTGCTTGTCTGCCCGGAAGTACAGGGAATTGAAATGCGAATCCTTTAACCCGCATAGTTTCTGTTGACTTACGAGCTTAAATGTATTCTAAGCATTCGGAACTCCTCGGCCATTTTTTCCGAAAACAACCTCGGATGTATTTGGACGGTGTACATACTCAAAAAGCGGAACGTTTAATTAAGTCTGATGCAAGTAGATCGAATAGTAATTTTATTTAGCAGTTAAAATTTAAGACTTAAATTTTGGAAATCTTAATTAATACAACTCTAAAACAATACAATTAATTAATGATTTAATAAAAAAAATACAAACTACTTTAACTACCGTCATACATCCGAGGTTGTTTTCGATATAAATGACCGAGGAGTTCCGAATGTTATTCTAAGCTGTGATTTAAATAAAACACGATACAGTTTAGCCAACTTTATGGGCTTGGTTAAACAGATATTAGAGACTGGTTTGTAATAATGATAACAAATATGTAGAATGTATGACAGACGTGCAATATTATTTTAATAATGCTGTAATAATAAAGAACACACTAACAACTGGTTGATATTATTATTAAGAAGTTCCTCCTGA
This sequence comes from Mya arenaria, assembly GCF_026914265.1. NCBI lineage: Eukaryota > Metazoa > Mollusca > Bivalvia > Myida > Myidae > Mya > Mya arenaria. The sequence goes on from NC_069136.1 coordinate 37,879,823, forward strand.
AAATTACATGTATCTGCCTTTTTTCACACATTTTATGTGTATATCCTTTGAACGGTGCACCATACGTTACGCGATAATTGTTTTGCATTTCATTTTTCATATTTCGCATCATGCGCGAATTTTAGTAATCACATAACATATGTAAAAAATCGATTCCATCGCACATGTAGGTAGTCCATAAGAGGCGGGCCTGACTTTTCTTCACAGACAGCTAGTACAAGGTCTAAGACCACAGTTATTTTTACTATATGTTTCATATAGACACTAACCTGGCTTTTTACTTAAAAACAGCCCCAATTTGCAAAACAAGCAACTGGCTACTGGAGAACAATCCAGGACACAAATTTTAATCACAAGAATACATAAGGTTGACCAATGCGGTGTCTCACAAAACTAAGCAGAAATATATGACCCTGAGGTCAAGGCGGAAGGCTACAATTTTTTTTTTATATAGTTCAACAGGCAATGATATTTCTTTTTGCACGTTTACACTGAAAACTATCATTTTTTTGCAATACAGTGTGTCAAATTATGTTAAGCTCTAGGCAAAAAAAACACCCGTTTCTTCTCTTTCATTCAACATTAATAAAATATTGATACTTGAACACAAGCGCTCTTTTTCTATATCAACATCCGATGTTGGTCATCGGGGGAGGGGTCAACGGGGGCCAGATAACTGTGGTCTTGAGCCGGGGTCAACGGCGGCCAGATAACTGTGGTCTTGAGCCGGGGTCAACGGCGGCCAGATAACTGTGGTCTTGAGCCGGTGTCAACGGCGGCCAGATAACTGTGGTCTTGAGCCGGGGTCAACGGCGGCCAGAAAACTGTGGTCTTGAGCCGGGGTCAACGGCGGCCAGATAACTGTGGTCTTGAGCCACAAAACTAATCAAACATGTTATTCACTAGCGGATTAAGAGGGGTGCGCACCTGGCGCGCGCCCCATCTAGAATAGTCCAAGTTTACTTTTTTATTTCAATATTGGAGAAAAAATGTAATAAAATACCAAAACAATACACCAATTCCGACTACATATTGTTAAAATTGTCTGATGAGAATCACCTCAAACCTCCATGCTAATAGTTTATGCCATTTACTTTCGGTTCGGAGGTTAGGTGCGTATGCCAAAGAGTCTGCCTAAGTTACGCCCCTCTAACGTCAACTGCTGGAGCCGCCCCTGCTTTTGCTAACGTTTTATTGTCATTAGATTAAATATACTTTCTATTAGAACAATTCAACTATTTCTCTTGAAAAAATACCAGTAACAAAAACACTCACAACAAAGCCATAGAACATTGTTATTTTCGTTGTGTTAACCATCAGTGTGTGTATATCACGTGATAAATGACGTCATATATGCTACGTCGAAAGGCAACATTTTGCTTAAATTGAAGACTTAAATCAAAGATAACTTTTCTTTTACTACACCATTTTTAATGAAACAAAGGGCAGGCAATCTATGCCGCTTAAAGAGCCCCGCCTTCGTTTTATTACCGAAGTTTGATAAGGTAAATAGTTTAATCAAACACTTCGACAAACCTGTTTCCAAAACGATGTTTTGACAGTGCTCCGTCAGACGGTCGTAATGTGAAAAGGTTTGTCGTGGTGTTTTAAGAAACTAACTAAACTTTCAATCAAGCTCTGGTGAAAGACCGAAGGCGCGATGCTCCGTAAGCGGCCTAGACTGCGCTATGTTTCATTCAAAATGGTGAAAAATAGTGAAGTTATCTTTGTTTAAAGTCTTCATTCGAAGTAAAATATTGCCTTCCGACGTAGCATTTAAGACGCAATTTATCACGTGGTATACACACACTGACCATGTTAGCACTTATTTAGAACAACAACAACACCAAAGAACACGCAAAAAAAACGTGTATGCATTCAAGATTCAGGCTCTTACAGGTGATCTATGTAAGGTTTGCGAATTCCACTTGGTAAGTAACACATTAACTGGTTAACTAGATAGTATTCGTGTTATCAGTTAACTATAAATGCATTCCAGATTCAGGCGCTAACAGGTTATCTAGTTATGGTTTGCGATTACCACTTAGTAAGTAACATACTAACTGGCATTCGGAACTCCTCGGCCATTTTTATCGAAACAACCTCGGATACATGTATGCCGGTACATCAAATGAGTAGTTCGTAATTTTCTGAATAACATCATTTATTAAATGAAGTGGTTTAGCTTGTATTTATTAATCTAAGTTTAAATTGATTGCCAGTGAAGTGTATTATTGCAAACATAATAAAGACTCCCAAGGGTTAAGTCATTAAGTTTAACTGCTAAATTGAAATTACGACAAAATCTTCTTGCAGTTGACTTAAACATACCAATTTCTGAGTATGTAAACCGTCCAAATACATCCGAGGTTGTTTTCGATAAAAATGGCCGAGGTGCTCCGAATGACTAACTGGTTAACTAAATAAGATGCGTGTTACCATTTACTAAGTGAAATTCGCATATCATTAGTAGATAGGCATTGTATAAATATAATAGGGTTATTTGTACTGCGTTTAGATCCGGGAGGTTGTATTCGACTCGAATGGATTTTTGCAGATTCGGATTTCACGAGACGTGAGCCGAGTGAAATCAAAATATGCAAAAATCCACGAGAGTCGAATAAGACATTCCGGATCAAAACGCAGTATTAATAACCCTTTTATATATACATTACTGGTAAGATCACTTAAAAGCCACATGTTTTCATAATAAATGTCATTTTAACGACGCACTGTTTTGTTTTATGACGTCATTTTAACATCGTGCAACGTTACTTGTTATGACGTGACGTCACAAGAGTGGAATACGGCCGTATTGCACTGGAGTGGAAAAAGGACAACCGTATTTTTCGATATGTATTGCGTGTGGATTTATGATGGGTATATAATAATTTTTTTTTATAAAACGTTGCCAACCCCGCGAAAATTAACCAAATAACATACATATATATGGATGTATATGCTTACAAAGGTATCCTTTATATTTAATAATTGAAGTCATATAAAAATGAAAAACAACAACAACACCACTACACTTAATGTGGCTTAGAAAAAGTTTTATAACAGTCTATGCTGAAACTAAAAACAAGTTTTATTTTTATTAGGTCTTATGTCTTCCTAGGTTTGGTTTTGGTAGGTCAAGTTCTGATGGAGATGGTCCGGGGACTATTACCCCTTGTGGCAAATTGTCGTCTGGAACTCGGTCAGGTCCCGATTCTGAGTTGTATGGTGAGGCACTTCCACCCTCTGAAACATATTTAATCATATTGTTCACATTAAATCCTAGGAGAGGAAGAAATACAGGTGCTTCTGAACATATTAAATCATATTGTACAAATTTAATCCTAGGAGAGGAAGGAGTACAGGTGCTTCTCAACATATTAAATCATATTGTACACATTTAATCCTAGGAGAGGAAGAAATACAGGTGCTTCTGAACATATTAAATCATATTGCACACATTTAATCCTAGGAGAGGAAGAAATACAGGTGCTTCTGAACATATTAAATCATATTGTACACATTTAATTCTAGGAGAGGAAGAAATACAGGTGCTTCTGAACATATTAAATCATATTGCACACATTAAATCCTAGGAGAGGAAGAAATACAGGTGCTTCTGAACATATTAAATCATATTGTACACATTTAATCCTAGGAGAGGAAGAAATACAGGTGCTTCTGAACATATTAAATCATATTGCACACATTTAATCCTAGGAGAGGAAGAAATACAGGTGCTTCTGAACATATTAAATCATATTGCACACATTTAATCCTAGGAGAGGAAGAAATACAGGTGCTTCTGAACATATTAAATCATATTGCACACATTAAATCCTAGGAGAGGAAGAAATACAGGTGCTTCTCAACATATTAAATCATATTGTACACATTTAATCCTAGGAGAGGAAGAAATACAGGTGCTTCTCAACATATTTAATCATATTGTACACATTTAATCCTAGGAGAGGAAGAAATACAGGTGCTTCTGAACATATTAAATCATATTGAACACACTTAATCCTAGAGGAGACGGGAGTACAGGTGCTTCTGAACATGTTAAATCATATTGTACACATTTAATCCTAGGAGAGGAAGAAATACAGGTGCTTCTGAACATATTAAATCATATTGAACACACTTAATCCTAGGGGAGGAAGGAATACAGGTGCTTCTCAACATATGGAATCATAATTATTGTACACATTTAATCCTAGGAGAGGAAGAAATACAGGTGCTTCTGAACGTATTTAATCATATTGTACACACTTAATCCTAGGGAAGAAAGGAATACAGGTGCTTCTGAACATATTAAATCATATTGTACACACTTAATCCTAGGGGAGGAAGGAATACAGGTGCTTCTGAACATATTAAATCATATTGTACACACTTAATCCTAGGGGAGGAAGGAATACAGGTGCTTCTGAACATATTAAATCATATTGAACACACTTAATCCTAGAGGAGGAAGAAATACAGGTGCTTCTGAACATATTAAATCATATTGTACACACTTAATCCTAGGGAAGAAAGGAATACAGGTGCTTCTGAACATATTAAATCATATTGTACACACTTAATCCTAGGGGAGGAAGAAATACAGGTGCTTCTGAACATATTAAATCATATTGTACACACTTAATCCTAGGGAAGGAATGAATACAGGTGCTTCTGAACATATTAAATCATATTGTACACACTTAATCCAAGGGGAGGAAGAAATACAGGTGCTTCTGAACATATTAAATCATTTTGAACACACTTAATCCTAGGGGAGGAAGGAGTGCAGGTGCTTCTGAACATATTAAATCATATTGTGCACACTTTATCCTAGGGCAGGAAGGAGTACAGATGCCTCTGAACATATTAAACCATATTGTACACACTTAATCCTAGGAGAGGAAGAAATACAGGTGCTTCTCAACATATTAAATCATATTGTACACACTTAATCCTAGAGGAGGAAGGAGTACAGGTGCTTCTGAACATGTTAAATCATATTGAACACACTTAATCCTAGAGGAGGAAGGAATACAGGTGCTTCTGAACATATTAAATCATATTGAACACACTTAATCCTAGAGGAGGAAGAAATACAGGTGCTTCTCAACATATTAAATCATATTGTACACACTTAATCCTAGAGGAGGAAGAAATACAGGTGCTTCTGAACATGTTAAATCATATTGTACACACTTAATCTTAGGGGAGGAAGGAATACAGGTGCTTCTCAACATATTAAATCATATTGTACACACTTAATCCTAGAGGAGGAAGGAATACAGGTGCTTCTGAACATGTTAAATCATATTGAACACACTTAATCCTAGAGGAGACGGGAGTACAGGTGCTTCTGAACATGTTAAATCATATTGTACACACTTAATCCTAGGGGAGGAAGGAGTACAGGTGCTTCTGAACAAATTAAATGATATCGTACACACTTAATCTTAGGGAAGAAAAGAATACAGGTGCTTCTGAACATATTAAATCATATCGTACATACTTAATCCTAGGGAAGGAAGGAGTACAGGTGCTTCTGAACATATTAAATCATATTTTACACACAAAATCCTAGGGGAGGAAGGAATACAGGTGCTTCTGAACATATTAAATCATATTGAACACACTTAATCCTAGAGGAGGAAGGAGTACAGGTGCTTCTGAACATGTTTAATCATATTGTACACACTTAATCCTAGGGGAGGAAGGAGTACAGGTGCTTCTGAACATATTAAATCATATTGAACACACTTAATCCTAGGGGAGGAAGGAATACAGGTGCTTCTGAACATATTAAATCATATTGAACACACTTAATCCTAGGGGAGGAAGGAATACAGGTGCTTCTGAACATATTAAATCATATTGAACACACTTAATCCTAGAGGAAGAAGGAGTACAGGTGCTTCTGAACATGTTAAATCATATTGTACACACTTAATCCTAGGGGAGGAAGGAGTACAGGTGCTTCTGAACAAATTAAATCATATCGTACACACTTAATCTTAGGGAAGGAAGGAATACAGGTGCTTCTGAACATATTAAATCATATCGTGCATACTTAATCCTAGGGAAGGAAGGAGTACAGGTGCTTCTGAACATATTAAATCATATTTTACACACAAAATCCTAGGAGAGGAAGGAGTACAGGTGCATCTGAACATATTAAATCATATCGTACACACTAAATCCTAGGAGAGGAAGGAGTACAGGTGCTTCTGAACATATTAAATCATACTGTACACACTTAATCTTAGGAGAGGAAGGAGTTCAGGTGCTTCTGTACATATTAAATCATATCGTACACACTAAATCCTAGGAGAGGAAGGAGTACATGTGCATATGTTACATATTAAATTATATTGTAAACACTTTATCCTAGGGTAGGAAGGGATCCATAATATTTTCCAACTTGAAGGAACAAACTACAATCGGAAGCCATTGGCTCGAACTCGCTTGGCTCGAATACCTCGATGTTCGAACTAGATGTTAAGGACTGATGTCTTAAAACTAATGGTAAACATTCCCACTTGGCTCGAAAATATCGAGGGTTAAGATATTTGCTGGTCCCTGGAAGTTCGAGCCAACGGGGTTCGACTGTATGATGTAATAGTTTGATGACATAAAGTAAAATCTTGATACTTAAGAATGGGCAGGAGTGAGCGTTCATAAAAATAAACAATGCAGTCGACGTCGGAACGGGATTTGACAAACCTTTTGACTATTAGAACTCGAAATTTTGATGTTTTACGAACTAACTATTTAAACTTAAATTAAATTAGATCTTGTTTCACGAATAAGTTTCTAAGAAGAAGAAAGAAATCCACTCTGGTCAGATACATGTAGAACGTTTCTGGTAAGACCGGTATCTTTATATATATGGCTTGCAGATTACCAAGGCGCACCTGTCTTGTTCGTTTTCGATAGGCGTGACTCCATTCTGAACTCCTCGGCCATTTTTATCGAAAACAACCTCGGATGTATGCCGGTACATCAGTTAAAGAAGTTCATAATTTTTTTAATTAAATCATTTTAGAAATGTAGTGTTTTAGAATTGTATTTATTGATCTAAGTTGAAAGTGATTGCCAGTGAAGTATGTTATTGCAAACATAATTAAGATTTCCAAGAGTAAAGTCATAAAGTTTAACTGCTACATAAAATCACTACGCGATCTACTTCCAGCGGACTTAAACGTACCTCTTTTTTAGTATGTAAACCGTCAAAATACATCGGAGGTTTTTTTTTGAAAAAAATGGCCGAGGAGCTCCGAATGGCGTGACTAAAGTGAATCACATCCATTTTTAAATTAATTTAATGGCTTTTGACAATTATACCTAATCATTGATTTCCGTGAATAGGGTATTAAAGAGTTTTGTTTGATACTTAACTGTACACTATGAAGATAAAAGGAATGTTACAGAAAAAAACAACTTTCTTATTCCTTCTTGATATAACTCCATTTATAATATTTATATAGCGTTTTCCTCTTAAACACGATAAAGCCATGGATGCTTTGAAGGCGGGTTTACCACAACCGGATTCAGAAATTGACGTTCGTGGGGCCTAACAAAGGGGTGCAAACTATTTGCATGGGGGTTTGGGGTTACCTCTTCAATAAAATTTTAACAATTTGTAGTCCAAAATGGTACATTTTGAGCGTATTTTATAACCCCCCCCTATAGAATATAAAGTAAAATTGAACGATTATATTGCGTCCCCCCATCTAATCCCGCGTGTGACAACCATGAATTCAAATTTACATAAAACACTCATGAACCAAGAGATTACCTTCAAATAAATATATTGGTGCAGGTTATGCACCAGTCAATTGTTACCACGCCCCCCAAGTTCGGGGTATACCAGGGATGGCCGGGAAAATGGGCCGTGTTCACCTTCAAGGTGACCCCGCAGTGTCGGTTAAATGCGTCGGTTTTGTCTTCGCACCAAAAAAAAACGGGAAATGGGCCTAACCTAGAGTCCATGGGGTGCGGGGGCATTTGGTGGGGATTTTACCAGCAGTTCCTCCCCGCAGGGCGGGATTTTACTTGGCGCGCGCGAAAGTCAAAGTCCCCGCCATTCCCAGGATCTGGGGGCCGTGGTTTCCATGGACTTTTGCATTAATGTTCACAAACCTTTATCCAATAACTATGATTAATTAAGATTTAAATAAACGGTGTCAACGGAGAGTTACATCCCTTTGAAGAACAATTTGCCAGGGCTGGGATTATCAAACGGAGTTTAATGGAAAGTTGAATAAATCGTTCTAATATCAAGCAGAAATGTAAAATCATATGTACCTCTACAGTATGAGATTATGCAGTTTCATTTAAGTATAAAAGCAATCATAAACTTTGATCACATATACAATTTAAAGTGATTGTGACATTCAGTGTAATTTAAAGAGAGATAAAATGTGTGTTAAGAAGTGAATCTGTTAGTTTTACAACAATGCACCAGTCAATTGTAACCACGTCCCAAGGTCCAGGGCATAGCAGGGACTTTGACTTTCGGTCCAGCCAACCCCGGGTAAAATCCCCGCCCGGGACGAACTGCTGGTGAAATCCCCGCCAAATGCCTCCGCACCCCAGAGACCCTAGGTAAGGCCCATTCCCCGCTATTTTTGGCACGAGGATAAAACCACCGCATTCACCCGGAACTGCGGGGCCATTCTGTAGGTAAAAACACGGCCCATTTCCCCGGCTATCCCCGGTATACCCCCGGACCTTGGGAGGGGGAGGGGGACGTGGTTACAATTGACTAATGCACAAATGGTAAGCACCACCAATACGCAATGAATTCGCAGTGGACATGCTGATTTTACTCGGTTAGTGAATCATCGAGTTATCTGCCATTATCTGCGGTCGCGATACTAAGATATAAAACGCAAACAAACTGTGTAAATACAGCAAGTAAGTTTAATATCTCCAATAAAACTATCATTTGAATGAAATTTAGCAGTTGTTATAAAGAAAAAGCGCATCCATTTAACAATAAAGCTTTTCTAAGTCTGATGTTGGCTTTAAATGACTTGAAATATGTTCAACTCTTTAAAGAAACATTTTGAAATGGGTATGGCGGTGACCGTTGACTCTACAATTAAAGTGGTTCGCCCACTCATGGTTTTGATTTTGTAAATTAGGATCTTTGTGACCCTGTCAAGGTCTTTTAAAGTGACACTCTTATTTAAAGTCAAGCTTGATCACTCAATACTTGCTGACCTAATGTCTTTCATATAGCAAGAAATAACAACAGAAAGTGCTAGACAAATATTGTAAGGGAGGCAACCCAATCCACAGTTACAATATATCAGTGTGCTAGTTCTTTCCCTTTGAAATCCAAAGACACCAGCGATTATTGTTTCAAGTGACACTTATTCAGAATCAATACATACACATGTATAACAAACATCAATTTTGACTGATTGACCTTTAACTTCTTACTAAACAATGCATTTATGAAACATACTAAATACTGATAACATGATTTTAACCGTGTATTTAATAGCAGAATGTGCAAATTATTAAATGATTAGTGAATGCTAAACTATTTACTGTGGTCCACCATAGTCACATAAGGTAGATATACTGTGTTTTATGCTCATTTCTTTCAAAATAAACTCGATATCCTTCATAAGAACCATTGGTTTCCACATTTATCCATCCTTTTTGGAATATTAAAACAATACTATTAATTGTGGTAAATCCTTTTGGGAATAAGAGTGCATCTTTAAGGATTGCATTTGCAATGCATCATTGAATCGTAAATTTCCGTCTAATTTCGCTTATCTTCCGAAAAGAGTCGTTTAAAGCCAATATTGTCAATGGTGGATGGCTTGCTTTAATGTACCTTAACCCTACTTGTCTTTATTTAAAGCTGTAATGGCTTTAAGTAGTTGAAAAAATGAAAGTATACTTACTTGATACTGATGACGTACGATCGGTGCCATTGCATGATTGTCCGTCTTTCTTCTTCTCTAAAACAAATGGTTCAAAGACATTGTTTAATGTTAGAAATAGGAAATCATATGCCAAATAGAAATGATTATGCCGGAGTAGCATACTAACAGATCAAACATTACTATGATATGCGTCTTACATATTAATGCACCAGTCAATTATAACCACGCCCCCCCCCCCTCCAGGTGCGTGGGTATACTGGGGATAGCCGGGGAAATGGGCTGTATTTTTACCTTCCCGGTGGCCCAGAAGTACCGGGTGACTGCATTGGTTTTGTCATTGAGCCCAAAATAGCGGGGAATGGGCCTTACTTAGGGTCCCTTGGGTTCGGGGCATTTTGCGAGGATTTTACCATCAGTTTGTCCCCGCAGGGTTGAGATTTTACCCGGGGTAGGCTGGACCGAAAGTCAAAGTACCCGCTATTCCCCGGACCTAGACGGGGGAGGGCGTGGTAACAATTGACTGGTGCATAATATACACGATATACCCGCCGTATTTGTGTTCATGTGGGCCTACCAAAATCAATACGTGTATGCCACGTTTATAACGTCATATATGCTACGCCGGAAGCAAATTTTGCATAAAAGGGAAGACTTAAATCAACCATAACCTTTGAATTCTATTACTACACCATTTTAAATAAAACAAAGGGCAGTCTATGCCGCTTAAAGAGCCCCGCCTTCGTTTTATTACCGAAGTTTGGTAAGGTGATTAGTTTTATCAAACACTTCGACAAACCTGTTTCCAAAACAATGTTTTGACAGTGCTCCGTCAGACGGCCGTATTGTTAAAAGGTTTGTCGAAGTGTTTTAAGAAACTTAACTCTAAATTAAACTCTGGTAAAAGACCGAAAGTGGGGCCCCGTTAGCGGCGTAGACAGCGCTATTTTTCATTTAAAATGGTAAAGAAGTAGTGAAGTTATCTTTGTTTAAAGTCATCATTTGAAGCAAAATATTGCCTTCCGACGTAGCATTTATGGTGCAATTTATCACGTGGTATACACACACTGAAAATGCTGTAGGGTGGTTAAATGAATAAAATGATACATATGCGAATGAAAACATTTTCCAGAATGAAACATAAGAAAAACAGATTTGATAGCACATGTCACTTTTAAAATAAATTCTCAAGATGAATGAATATATACGTTTGTCTTTCTCATTTATGACTAGTAGTATCAAATATATCATTACATATAAGTATATGTTTGAGTTCATTTGGCACTCTACTGAAAATGGAGCGGGCGCAGCGAGGCCACGGGCCGACGTTTAACTTATAACCGTGACTAAACTCAGTCTACAACATTTTGACGTCATCTTGAAACACACAAAATATGAGGTGTTTGAATAGTCACTTACATGCCATTCTATCTAAACTTGGATGAATTTAATTTATGTTTTGCAGTAACAAATAACGCAAGTTCACTATTTCAAATAGTGAATTAACTTTTTGATAATTTTCAGTGTTAAGAATTTTTAGCACGCTCTTAATTTCAAATCAAACGTAGAGGGCTGGGGCTCAATTTCAAAGACGTCATTTCTGAAATTATATTACTTTCGCATACAATTTGGTGCGCCTTTATGAAAACAACAGTATTATAATGAAAGGCAATAATTTAAAATAAAAGTTCGTTTCAGTGAAAGAGTGCAATATATACACATCATGAACACCAAAGTTAATGAAATCACGCATGGCTAAGCTACTCGCCAGATGAGCGTAGCTAGCCCTCTATTCATGTGGATTCATAATTGTGCTACGGGGGTTTGGGGTCATGTCCCCTCGGAAAATTTTGAAAACCATGGAGCAATCTGGGCGTTGTGAGGTGCTTTATTTAATACGAAAAATGGTCAGTTTTAGGATCATGTAGTCAAGTACGCTTACCACAACTCTCGCTGACTTTTTTTGTCTAAACATGAGGATTTAGCTGCCTACCCGCGAATAGGCAGCTACGCGCCTGTCGCCAAAACATATCTTTGGTACTCACTCATTGATTTATATAACGCTCTTACGTACGCTTACCACAACTCTCGCTGACTTTTTTTTGTCTGAACATGAGGATTTAGCTGCCTACCCGCGTATTGGCAGCTACGCGCCTGTCGCCAAAACATATCTTTGGTACTCACTCATTGATTTATATAACGCTCTTACGTACGCTTACCACAACTCTCGCTGACTTTTTTTGTCTGAACATGAGGATTAAGCTACCTACCCGCGTATAGGCAGCTACGCGCCTGTCGCCGAAACACGCTCTTACACGACTTATACAAACATTCATATATATTTTTCACAAATCGTTTGAACAAAACTCGTTTTAATCCGTTTTAACATATAATTGTCTATATCAAATAATGCAATCAGCTGATGTTTGATATAGGTCTTACTTCGTTATAACCCGTTTTAATATATTATGATTGTATAAAAAGTATAATGGAGTTTTGATAATTGATATATCTGTTGAATAAAACATGCTCAAACGAAAAAGGACAAACCATGGCATAATAACATATTGAGAAAAACTCACCTGTTTTAGAATGTGTTTTTCCCATAATGTCGTTTTTAAAACCACCAAGAAATCCTGCTTATATTCTAATTATCCAACCATACCAGGGGAACATACAGCATTTTAAAACACAACAAATATGATTTAAATGATTCACCTTTATTTCCACGTATATTGTTGAGTATAACTACCTGTGTGTTTATTAATAGTTAAATCAATTCCTATTGAAAATAGATCAGTGTATCTTATATCAATCGGTATAGCTTAAACTTCATTTGTAGCATTGACTTTAAACCGTCGCCATTTGGTCTAATTGTCTAACGTTAAGTAGAGCTTTATAGACACAGTTCATTTAAACCTTTTCTGAACCAAAAAATTCTAAAAAGATATAACCAGAGAAAACATATAGTCAGGACATTAATACTAAGCTCCAATTACACAATAAGAGTCGAATGTAAAAATATATAGGGTAGTCGGGAAACGGGAAACAAACAGGATTTTGGTAACGTCTTAAGTCCGTTCTTATACATGCTTCAATTTAATTTAATAACCTACAATCAGAAATAAAAGTGTTGAGTCTGAGTTCATTGTTGTAAAAGAAGTACTAACAATTTATTTTCTTAAATTTGGAGGCGGGAGAGAAGACCCTGCTTGTGTGGTATCTGAGGTCACTGTTGACGGGAAGGGGCCAGTAATTGTTGTTGGAGATACCACTGTTGCTCCAGAAATTGGCACGGGAACAGCTGGTGTTTTCTTTTCTGATCCTGTGGCTCGTGTCTTTATTTTGTCTATTGATCTGAGATTCCTTGGTTGTGGAAGCCATTTTGGAACTGAATCTGGATTTACTGTGAAAGAGAAGAGGCATAGATAAACAATGCATCATTTTCAGAACTTACTTTATAAAATAGTTGCAACACTAAGTTTGATGCAAAGCATAAAGGACGCCTTTGATTTTATAGCATGGCTTAAAGGAAGCAGATGCAGTTTACCAGCATACCAAGTTTGGGGTACCTGGATACAAGTAGTCTTCAGTTATTTAACGAAATCGGATTTTCAGCTAAGGTCACCACGTCATTGACCTTTGACCAGCTGACGTAAAAAAGGTTGTGGTGTTGGTCACATTTGAGTGACCTCTTCCAAGTTCGAGATCTCTAGGGCTAAGCTTTTTACTCAATTAATGATAATAAAATGTGTATTTTTAGTTTACGGTCACAACGACCTTGACTTTGTACTCACAAACCTCAAACGCAAAAGGGTTCATATGCTGGTCATAACCAACCCGCTTACAAAACGTTTACATCCCTGGGTCATAGCGTTCTTGAGATATTGTTCTGCAACCGATTTTCCGTTTACGGTCACCACCAAATTGACCTTTGATCCACTGACCTCAAAATAATATTGTACATTTGCTTGTCATACTAAGTACACATAAAACCAAGTTTGAGGTCCCTGAACCAAAGCGTTCTTCAGATATTGAATGCAAAACCGATTTTAACTGAATGTCACCACGACCAGGACCTTTGATACACTGACCTCAAAATCAATATAGTTCATATCCTGGTCATGACCAACCAACTTAGAAAGTTAAAGGTGCATGGGCTTAAATGATTTTTTATATCGGAAACCGGTTTTTAGCCGAAGGTAATATTAAGGTAGACATTGAGCTTTGACCAACTGACCACAAAATCAAAAGGTTGTTTCTGCTGGTCATGACCAACATGCCTACAAAGTTTAAGAGCCCTGTGCCTAAGGGTTCTACAAATATTAATCGCAAACCGTGGGGATGGAAGGAGGACGAACAGACGACCAGATGATTATATGCCACCCTTTTGGGCAAACAACCCACAGTGCTGTAATACTGAAAATTATAAACTTCAGGTTTTATGTTTTTATTTATGAGTTAAGAGGTTAAAGCTGCACTCTCACAGATTGAACGATTTGACAACTTTTTTATTTTTTGTCTTAGAACGAGCCAATTTTTGTGAAAATTCATGGACACAAGTTAAGATTGCTGACAAAAAATTAGATCGCAGATTTATATATTTAAGTTAAAAAATTGATGTTTAATGCATATTTATTAAACCATTAGTAAACCATTCTGACGTCGCGTATCCACGAGAAAATAGAGAAACAAACTTTTATAATGTCCGGCTATTTGGTTTCAATAAATGTACACATGTACACAACACCGTAAGAAAAAATTGTCGTTAACAATTTCAACACCTACTTATCAATGAAACACATGGCGTCTGTATATGCATAAGTTGTCGAGTTACGTGTGTCCTTTATGTATAATTGTAAATATTTAAGGTCAAATAACTCAATCGAAAGTTATATAGGATATATTATTAGGGCTTCTGAATTTCGTCAAGAAAATAGCTTAAAGCTGCACTCTCACAGATAATACAATTTTTACAACTTTTTTTATTTTTTGTCATGGAAGGAGCATATTTTTGCGTAAATATCTGCAAACCAATGATATAAGATTGCTGACAAAAGATCAGATCGCAGATTTTCATATTTCTGTTCGAAAATCAATGTTTTATGGCTTAAACCGTTACTAACGGTTTAAGAAAAATGCATAAAAAATCAATATTTGAACTTAAATATAAAAATCTGCGATCTTCTTTTTTGTCATATGACTGGTTTCCATGGATTTTCGCAAAATGGCTCTTTCCAAGACAAAAAAAGTTGTGAAAACGTTATATCGGTGAGAGTGCAGCTTTAAGACTCGTTAACTAACATAATAATCATGGAGTCGTTGAATAAAAATGTATATTATGTGACTCGTTACAAATCCTATATATCTAAAAAGGTTCCTACTTATTCATAAAACAGTCGCATATCCATATTCGTCTAGTATTGTCAAAAACAGACATATCCAGAGGGAACTAAATACTAAATGGTCAGTAACTATTCGGAACTCCTCGGTCATTTTTATCGAACACAACCTCGGATGTATGCCGGTACATCAGTAGAAGTAGTCCGTATTTTTTAAAATTTCATCATGAACCAAATGTTGTTATTTTAGCTTGTATTTATTAATCTAAGTTTAAATTGATTGTGAAGTGTATTATTGCAAACATAATTAAGATTCCCAAGAGTAAAGTAATATGGTTTAACTGCAAATAATAAAATACTACGCGATCTACTTGCGGCGGACTTAAACATACCGATTTCTGAGTATGTAAACCGTCCATATACATCCGAGGTTGTTTTCGATAAAAATGGCCCAGGAGCTCCAAATGGTAAAAAATAAAGTAAAAATACCAGTTTGAGGCTCCATGTTGGAGGGAAGATCTTCTTCGCTCGGACCCATGTTGGCATCCGGCGTTGTGCAGGTCTGGCTTCGATTCGTTCTATCATGGGCCGGAGGTGAAATGTCAGATTGCAACGGCGGAGGCGGGCGGGACTGAGACATCTTCGTCGTCGCTCACGCTATTACGGCTATAACTGTCTATGACACGAGGCGACTGCTGCTAGCGGCAGTTTTGCTCCCTGGTGCACGTCTTTTCGTCGTATTAGCACGATACAGTTGAATCCCGTTTGCTCGAACACGCTTGGCTCGAGCTGCATGTAAAGGACCGGTTTCGTTAAACTTAGTGAAAGCATTCCCGATTGGCTCAAATTGTCCGAGGCTCGATGTATTTTCGCCGGTCCATGGAAATTCGAGCCAACGGGGTTTGACTTAGACCAAATAATTGTACGTTGACGGATTTTTTTAATGATTTTTGATATCGTAAATCCTTCACATACAAGTTGTTTTGTACCAAAAGTGGGTTGGTAACTATCGTTTTATTGGAAAGGTAAATCATGTGTTTTAATGCATTTAATGCTTGTTTTGTGCAAAATAACTTTGCACTTACATGGTAAAATATGAAAACCTTTATTATCCATTTCAAAGATTAAATACTTTACTAAACACTATTTCAATATATTTTTTTCAAATCCCCCGGGTTTTGCACAAACCCGTTTAGACGTTAGGGATTGAAAGAATCCCGTATAACACGTATATTATTTTAAACTGTACTTAGAAATGATAGTAGACTTGGAACAATACTGTACAACTACGAAACTACGGAACCAAAGCCAGCGAATGGGTTTGGTTTTAATCTACGAATCAAGATTGGAAAATTTGGCCTGATTAAACAAAGATAAGGTATTAACATAATCAATAAACCAATATTTTGAATCAAATGAATTTATGACGCCTAAAAAATGAACAAGCTACCTTCTTGAAATGTTGAAGAGGAAAGAGGAAGTCCTGAGATCCGCGCAAGTTTTTTTCTTCCTTTTATTCAGTCTGGCAATGGGCTACGAAATCAGATTGGTAGAAGGTACTGGCACCACGATGAAACTGATTACACGAATCTGTAACCAGAATAAATACGAATTAAGTAAAATCTTTAAGTTTAATAAGATTATATTCAACCGTATTGCCTGGTTTTAGAAAAAATGTTGTGGTCTTGCCCATAGCATAGTTACTGAAAATAAATCATGCGACAAAACCTTTTTCAGACTAAGTTTAATGTAAACGAATATGAATTAAAAAGAAAAATACTAACTGCTTACCCTGTTCATGCAGAAAATCACTACCCTGTTTGAAGCTAAATGTCTGAAACATCTAGTGTCGATTGCATACTGCTGTATTGAAATCGATTCTCAAAATAAGGAAAATCATTCAAAATAAGGAAAATCATTCAAAATAAGGAAAACCGCAAACTATAAAGACATACATGTATGTACTGCTATCACAGTGACTTTTAATGGAACATACTTTTGCTTTATATTTATACATAATACAGAAACCTTGGACATGAATGACCCGCCAGGTATAATCATTGACCAATATCGCTGAAACTTTCAGTGTCCCTCAAAGCGAGCCTCTATGAAATAATCTAGGTAAAGTTAAGTCTTCATATCGTTTGTATGTATTTCAGCTCATAGGTGCCCCTCACATAGCTTGGACACTTATGCACCCCCCCCCCCGGTTCGGGGAATAGCGGGGACTTTGACTTTCGGTCCAGCCAAGCCCGGGTAAAATCCCCGTCCTGCGGGGACAAACCGCTGGTTAAATCCCCGCAAATATATATAATAGACAGGGTGATCATCTTGTTTTGTTTACACTGCTAGAAAGGAAAAATACTATGCTACAAGACAAATATAATTTTTATCCTGGTTTCTGCTACAATTCTAACAAAACCAGACGAAATTCGTAGACTCAACACTGAAAACATTAATTACGAAACAATGATGAGGTATTTCTCCTTAAGCTCGTTAAATACAGACCGACATGAAACTTTGCGAAAGGATACAGGAAACATACTTCACACGAACAAGTATCCCGGAAAGATATTCGATTCCCCCGCACGCCGGTCTATAGGCCACCCGCGTTCTAAAATTATCTGTTATCCGCGTGTCATCTCCTGGGCAGTGGTTACCATGTAGCCACCTTATTAAGCAGCACATACTGCGGGGTATGTGATAGGTAAGATATATCATTTAAGTGTTTCATTGAACATATAACATATTTGTGCCGAAATAAACTTTATGCTATGTACGTTATGTTATGTTATGTTATGTTATGATATGATATGTTATATTGTGCTATGCTATGCTATGCTATGCTATCCTATGCCAGATATGCTATGCTATGTTATCCTATATAGTGTTATGTTATGTTATGTTACGTTATGTTATGTTATGGAATGTTATGTTATGGAATGTTATGTTATGTTATGCTGTGTTATGTTATGTTATGTTATGTTATGTTATGTTATGTTATGTTATGTTGTGTTATGTAATGTTATATTAAGTTAAGTTGTGTTATGTTATGTTATGTTATGTTATGTTATGTTATGTTATGTTATGTTATGTTATGCTGTGTTATGTTATGCTGTGTTATGTTATGTTATGTTATGTTATGTTATGTTATGTTATGTTATGTTATGTTATGTTATGTTGTGTTATGTAATGTTATGTTAAGTTAAGTTTTGTTGTGTTGTTTTATGGTATGTTATGTTATGTTATGCTGCGTTATGTTATGTTATGTTATGTTATTTTATGCTATGTTATGCTGTGTTATGTTATGTTATGTTATGTTATGTTCGATCCCCCGCACGCCGGTCTATAGGCCATCCGCGTTCTAAAATTATCTGTTATCCGCGTGTCATCTCCTGGGCAGTGGTTACCATGTAGCCACCTTATTAAGCAGCACATACTGCGGGGTATGTGATAGGTAAGATATATCATTTAAGTGTTTCATTGAACATATAACATATTTGTGCCGAATTAAACTTTATGCTATGTACGTTATGTTATGTTATGTTATGTTATGTTATGTTATGTTATGTCAGCTGTTACACTAAGTGTTGTTCCCTTGCCTTTCATATTATAAATTGCACTTTTTTCATAATGTATAGTTTCAAAGAATTGCATATTTAAATGTACTTCGTTGATTATAATATGTTATTGTTTGTGAATGACATTAGCACTAACACCATCACGTACAGATATATACACAAGAAAACTTTCATTTATTTTTTTTTCATTCTTTTTTTCAGGCTTTTGTTCATTTTCATAACTGATCGCCATGTATATATGCAGAATGTTCAATTTATCAATGATCAAGGGTCATCTTTGACTTATATCATTGTCTTTATTATGTGAACTGTTTTATACGAAATAAACTTTGTTCTGTTCTGTTCTGTTCTGTTCTGTTATGTTATGCTGTGTTATGTTATGTTATGTTGTGTTGTGTTATGTTATGTTGTGTTGTGTTGTGTTGTGTTGTGTTGTGCTGTGTTGTGCTGTGCTGTGTTATGTTATGTTATGTTATGTTATGTTATGTTATGTTATGTTATGTTATGTTATGTTATGTTGTGCTGTGCTGTGCTGTGCTGTGCTGTGCTGTGTTATGTTATGTTATGTTATGTTATGTTATGTTATGTTATGTTATGTTATGTTATGTTATGTTATGTTATGTTATGTTATGTTATGTTATGTTATGCTGTGTTATGTTATGTTATGTTATGTTATGTTATGTTATGTTATGTTAAATTGTGTTATGTTATGGTATGTTATGTTATGCTGTGTTATGTTATGTTATGTTATGTTATGTTATGTTATGTTATGTTATGTTATGTTATGTTATGCTGTGTTATGTTATGCTATGTTATTGTTATATTTATGTACAATAAGTGTAATGTGAGTAAATTTACTCATTTTAGGAACACTGAACAGCAATAGACTAATGCCATATATGGTTAAGAGTGCCCTGTACTCGTGGCCGCCTCCCGAAACCACACACTTCGGTGCGGCTACTGACTACAGAACAGACGACCAGATGCACCTGTTGTCCGCCACTATAATCGTTTTCATATTGACATGTGTTTGAGCTTAAACAACGATGGCCGAAAAACAATAAATGTTGTATAAATTCTCCTTCTTCAAAAATACCATATATTAATGTAAAAACCTTTTTTTGCATTTGTAAACCAGTTTTTAAACATTTAGCAAGCTAGTTCGACACTGTTACTAATACCCAGTTATAAAAAATGAGTTTTTGTCGACAAAAGAGAACGATAGAAAATCGTGTGCAGACCCGGGCATTCTAAGTACCTACATTAAACTAAACCAGTAACTGGTCACCGGGAACATTTGTTTCTTAAACAGCAAAGGCATACAAGGAATTATCTTGACGATTTCTTTCTTTAAAGTCAATTTATTGATCTATCTATAAAAACAACACACATAAAACCAGACATAATAATCACTCTACACACATCAATCAATTGATATTGCGTAGCGTAAAGTAATTTGTCAGGAATTTGAAAATCTTTATACAATAGATCGCACATTTGTTCTCCCGATGATAGCTAACTTTTTTTATTTCACATAGTTTTATTGTTTTTAAATAATCTACCTTATATTCAATTAAATAATGCTGGAAAATGTTTCTGTATGATGCATTAAAATAGCCACAAATACTCTCCGAAATTGTAAAAAAGTGACGACCATTCACAGCACCAATGTGTTATTACTATGCATCAGTGTTTGTATACAACGTGATAGTTTGCATCATAAATGCTACGTCGGAAGGCAATATTTTGATTAGAAAAAAAGACAAAGATACCTTCACTATTTCTTCACCATTTTAAATGAAACATAGCGCAGTCTTACGGAGCCCAACCTTCAGTCTTTTACCAGAGTTCCATTGAGTGTTTAGTTTTATAAAACACTTCGACAAATCTTTTCACAATACGGCCGTCTGACGGAGCACTGTCAAAACATTATTTTGGAAACAGGTTTGTAGATGTGTTTGATGAAACTAATGACCTCATCAAATTTCGGAAATAAATCAAATGCAGGGCTCTTTAAGCGGCATAGACTGCCTATCGTTTCATTTAAAATGGTGATGTAAATAAAAAGTAATCTTTATTAAGCATTATTTAATTGAATATAAGGTAGATTATTTAAAAACAATAAAACTATGTGAAATAAAAAAAAGTTAGCTATCATCGGGAGAACAAATGTGCGATCTATTGTATAAAGATTTTCAAATTCCTGACAAATTACTTTACGCTACGCAATATCAATTGATTGATGTGTGTAGAGTGATTATTATGTCTGGTTTTATGTGTGTTGTTTTTATAGATAGATCAATAAATTGACTTTAAAGAAAGAAATCGTCAAGATAATTCCTTGTATGCCTTTGCTGTTTAAGAAACAAATGTTCTCGGTGACCAGTTACTGGTTTAGTTTAATGTAGGTACTTAGAATGCCCGGGTCTGCACATGATTTTCTATCGTTCTCTTTTGTCGACAAAAACTCATTTTTTATAACTGGGTATTAGTAACAGTGTCGAACTAGCTTGCTAAATGTTTAAAAACTGGTTTGATTTAAGATTTCATTTTAAGCAAATTTTTGCCTTCCGACGAAGCATATATGGCGTAATTTATCACGTGGTATACATACACTGTGCATGTTCGAGAAATATTTTTAATGCTGCTTACTTAAGTTTATTTATTACATTAGCAGAAATAAGACCAAATAGATAATGTCTATTGTTCTATAATAGAGTATATGCGATATACGTGATGCAAGACACCATATTCGGGTTCGAGCTTTGCTCGTTCGCCTTTATGGTTTCCTTTGTCTCATATCGGGTCACCTAGTAGTCCAGTTACTTATAATATACTGGTGTAACTACTGTCACTGTTGAAAAGAAAGATTCCATATTTCCCCCGTAAACATTGCGGACGGGAAACACTTTAATGGTGATGTAACTACTGTCACTGTTGAAGAGAAAGATTCCATATTTCCCCAGTATACATTGCAGACGGGAAACACTGTAATGGTGATGTAACTACTGTCACTGTTGAAGAGAAAGATTCCATATTTCCCCCGTATACATGCAGACGGGAAACACTGTAATGGTGATGTAACTACTGTCACTGTTGAAGAGAAAGATTCCATATTTCCCCCGTATACATGCAGACGGGAAACACTGTAATGGTGGTGTAACTACTGTCACTGTTGAAGAGAAAGATTCAATATTCTCCCCCGTATACATGCAGACGGGAAACACTGTAATGGTGGTGTAACTACTGTCACTGTTGAAGAGAAAGATTCCATATTTCCCCCGTAAACATTGCGGACGGGAAACACTTTAATGGTGATGTAACTACTGTCACTGTTGAAGAGAAAGATTCAATATTCTCCCCCGTATACATGCAGACGGGAAACACTGTAATGGTGATGTAACTACTGTCACTGTTGAAGAGAAAGATTCAATATTTTCCCAGTATACATTGCGGACGGGAAACACTGTAATGGTGATGTAACTACTGTCACTGTTGAAGAGAAAGATTCCATATTTCCCCAGTATATATTGCGGACGGGAAACACTGTAATGGTGATGTAACTACTGTCACTGTTGAAGAGAAAGATTCCATATTTCCCCAGTATACATTGCGGACGGGAAACACTGTAATGGTGATGTAACTACTGTCACTGTTGAAGAGAAAGATTCCATATTTCCCCAGTATACATTGCAGACGGGAAACACTGTAATGGTGGTGTAACTACTGTCACTGTTGAAGAGAAAGATTCCATATTTCCCCCGTATACATTGCGGACGGGAAACACTTTAATGGTGATGTAACTACTGTCACTGTTGAAGAGAAAGATTCCATATTTCCCCAGTATACATTGCGGACGGGAAACACTGTAATGGTGATGTAACTACTGTCACTGTTGAAGAGAAAGATTCCATATTTCCCCCGTATACATTGCGGACGGGAAACACTTTAATGGTGATGTAACTACTGTCACTGTTGAAGAGAAAGATTCCATATTTCCCCAGTATACATTGCGGACGGGAAACACTGTAATGGTGATGTAACTACTGTCACTGTTGAAGAGAAAGATTCCATATTTCCCCAGTATACATGCGGACGGGAAACACTTTAATGGTGATGTAACTACTGTCATTGTTGAAGAGAAAGATTCCATATTTCCCCCGTATACATGCGGACGGGAAACATTTTAATGGTGATGTTACTTCAGTCACTGTTGAAGAGAAAGATCCCATATTCTCCCCGTATACATGCGGACGGGAAACACTTTAATGGTTTTGTAACTTCAGTCACTGTTGAAGAGAAAGATTCCATATTCTCCCCCGTATACATGCAGACGGGAAACACTGTAATGGTGATGTAACTTCTGTCACTGTTGAAGAGAAAGATTCCATATTCTCCCCCGTATGTATGCGGACGGGAAACACTGTAATGGTGATGTAACTACTGTCACTGTTGAAGAGAAAGATTCCATATTTCCCCAGTATACATGCGGACGGGAAACACTTTAATGGTGATGTAACTACTGTCACTGTTGAAGAGAAAGATTCCATATTTCCCCCGTATACATTGCGGACGGGAAACACTTTAATGGTGATGTAACTACTGTCACTGTTGAAGAGAAAGATTCCATATTTCCCCAGTATACATGCGGACGGGAAACACTTTAATGGTGATGTAACTACTGTCACTGTTGAAGAGAAAGATTCCATATTTCCCCAGTATACATTGCGGACGGGAAACACTTTAATGGTGATGTAACTACTGTCACTGTTGAAGAGAAAGATTCCATATTTCCCCCGTATACATTGCGGACGGGAAACCCTTTAATGGTGATGTAACTACTGTCACTGTTGAAGAGAAAGATTCCATATTTCCCCAGTATACATTGCGGACGGGAAACACTTTAATGGTGATGTAACTACTGTCACTGTTGAAGAGAAAGATTCCATATTTCCCCAGTATACATTGCGGACGGGAAACACTGTAATGGTGATGTAACTACTGTCACTGTTGAAGAGAAAGATTCAATATTCTCCCCCGTATACATGCAGACGGGAAACACTGTAATGGTGATGTAACTACTGTCACTGTTGAAGAGAAAGATTCCATATTTCCCCAGTATACATTGCGGACGGGAAACACTTTAATGGTGATGTAACTACTGTCACTGTTGAAGAGAAAGATTCCATATTTCCCCAGTATACATGCAGACGGGAAACACTGTAATGGTGGTGTAACTACTGTCACTGTTGAAGAGAAAGATTCAATATTCTCCCCCGTATACATGCAGACGAGAAACACTGTAATGGTGATGTAACTACTGTCACTGTTGAAGAGAAAGATTCCATATTTCCCCAGTATACATGCAGACGGGAAACACTTTAATGGTGGTGTAACTACTGTCACTGTTGAAGAGAAAGATTCCATATTTCCCCCGTATACATTGCAGACGGGAAACACTTTAATGGTGGTGTAACTACTGTCACTGTTGAAGAGAAAGATTCAATATTCTCCCCCGTATACATGCAGACGGGAAACACTGTAATGGTGGTGTAACTACTGTCACTGTTGAAGAGAAAGATTCCATATTTCCCCCGTATACATTGCAGACGGGAAACACTTTAATGGTGATGTAACTACTGTCACTGTTGAAGAGAAAGATTCAATATTCTCCCCCGTATACATGCAGACGGGAAACACTGTAATGGTGGTGTAACTACTGTCACTGTTGAAGAGAAAGATTCCATATTTCCCCCGTATACATTGCGGACGGGAAACACTTTAATGGTGATGTAACTACTGTCACTGTTGAAGAGAAAGATTCCATATTTCCCCAGTATACATTGCAGACGGGAAACACTTTAATGGTGATGTAACTACTGTCACTGTTGAAGAGAAAGATTCCATATTTCCCCAGTATACATTGCAGACGGGAAACACTTTAATGGTGATGTAACTACTGTCACTGTTGAAGAGAAAGATTCCATATTTCTCCAGTATACATGCGGACGGGAAACACTGTAATGGTGATGTAACTACTGTCACTGTTGAAGAGAAAGATTCCATATTTCTCCAGTATACATGCGGACGGGAAACACTGTAATGGTGATGTAACTACTGTCACTGTTGAAGAGAAAGATTCCATATTCTCCCCCGTATGTATGCGGACGGGAAACACTTTAATGGTTTTGTAACTTCAGTCACTGTTGAAGAGAAAGATTCCATATTCTCCCTCGTATACGTGCAGACGGGAAACACTGTAATGGTGATGTAACTACTGCCACTGTTGAAGAGAAAGATTCCATATTCTCCCCGAATACATGCAGACGGTAAACACTGTAATGGTGATGTAACTTCTGTCACTGCTGAGGAGAAAGATTCCATATTTCTCTCCGTACATAGTTACACGGGAAACACTTAAATGGTGATGTAACTTCAGTCACTGTGGAAGAGAAAGGTTCAATACTTTTTCTTTGTATATATGGAAATTTATGTTGTTTTAACTTACTGTTGAAGAGAAAGGTCGCGGACTGTTTTTTGTAAATATGGAGACGAGAATTAACATAATGGTGTTGTATCTAGAGTCAATGTTGCAGAGAAAATTTTCTGAACGCCATTTCGAGTCGTTGTTGTAGAGAAGGTCCTATGATTTCATTATCGTAAATGTGGAACCGTGAAGCACATTCAGTGTGCAAATGGATTCACTGTAGTAGAAAAATGTTACTTAATTTCCCCTAAACTAGGAGCCGAGAGTGTTGTATCTGAGGTGACAGTTGGCGAGAAAGGAGCGGGATTTGTTGTTGGAGACACTACTGTAGGCCCGGGGTTTGGCTCGGGTATAGCTGGTGTCCTAGATTCTGATCCAGCGGTTACACCCTCTGATAAAGCAAAATATTTTTACAGATAATATTATAAGACAAAATAAATCGCATCTGTGCAATGGTTAATGTTTAGGCCTTATGGACACAGATATCAAGTAAATCACCATGTTTAAAAAACATAATGTAGAATTGTTTGGTCGTACATGTAAATGTGGTTTCGTTTCTTAGTATAACTTTTAACAGCTTTAAGTCAGGCAAAAATGATAGCTTGGCTCGGGTATAGCAGGTGTTCTAGACCGCGGTACTAAACTAGCTCCCTCTAGTGATGCAAAATAGTATTTGAGGAAAATATTATCAAAATAATACATTGTATCTCTTCAATGGTTACTGTCTAGACTCTATCTACTCAGACTTTAATGTAAAAAATTTAAATAAAAGATAGTGTATAATCGAGTGGTCATGTATGAAAATGTTGTTTTTGTATAATTGGTTTAAAGCTGCACTCCCACAAATATACCGCTCTGACTACTTGTTTGATTTTTTTTGCCAATTTTAGCGTAGATTTCTGCAAACCTGGCCTCAATTTCTCGAAACTTCTTAAGCTTAACAGGCTTAAGTAGCATATTTCAATTAGCCGAAATACATACTTAAAGTGATTTTTTATACATGGAAAATGGTTTATTGTGACTATCAAAAAGATAATTCCTATCTTAGGTATAAAAAAAACTCTTAAAGAAGTGAGTATTAAGCAAAATATTGAAAAACAAAAATAGTGAGCTTAGCTTAATCCTGTTATAAGGAACTTAAGAAGTTTTGAGAAATTGGGGCCGGGCCAGTAATCTAAGACTGCTGACCTAAGATCAGATCGTTCAAATTTTTATGTTTTATGGCTAAGAGCTTCACTAACGGATTAAGAGAAATGCATAAAACATCAATTTTTGAACTTACATATGAAAATCTGCGATCGGCAGTCTTATATCACTAGTTTCCCTGTTTTTTGCATATATAGGCTCTTCCATGACAAATATAAAAAAGTTGTCAAAACGTCCAATCTGTGAGAGTGCAGCTTTAAGTTAAGAAGAAAATATCTTGAGAGGTCATACTCGCTCACTTACTTCCTTTTGGCTGACCTGTTAAATCGCGACCCCCTTTTCCTGAAAAAGTCTTAAGCAACTTTTAATTAGCATGTGCTTGTATATACGGATTGGCGCGTTATAAAAAGAGTAAGTTTTCTTAGTAATACGCCCACTTTAACTTTAGAAAAATAAATAATTAAAAACATTACATTTACGAATTCAGACGGACGTAGTTCAACACATATAATGAAGATAAAATGAAGAAATAATACATTGCTTACTGTTTTTAGAAAAGAAACTTCCCATTTCAGATTGATTTTCCTATTTATCTCATATATATGATTAGATCATGATTATTTATAATCACTTCCTTGTATACCTTCAAATTGATAATCAACGAAGATAAAGGCTCACCAAGTAGACTAGAGCGAGCCGTACATTATGTACTGTGACAGTACATATTTGCATACTGCTGAATCGTGCCATTCTATTTAAACAGTCTAGTCACACTTATGCTTCAAATTTCAAAACTTCGAATCAGATTTTACTTACATGTCAATTTTGATTAAACAAATAGCGCCACTTCAATGAAGTGTTTATTCATTTACATAAAAAACATGTTTGTGTTAAGTAGAATCAATGAACATCAAGAATTTCAGAAATTATCCACTTAATAAAAACATTTGACCAGTCAGTTATTAAATTAAGGAAACGATCTTTTATGAATACTGACCAAGAAACAGAGGTAAATTCAACAAAAATTTAATTTTGATCTTCATGTAAGGAGTAAAATGATTGAACTATTTAAAGGAGTAAGAGAGTAAACTAATTAAAGGAGTAAGATACTTAACTATGTAAAGGAGTAAGATGATTGAACTATTAAAAGGAGTAAGATGATTGAACTATTTAAAAGAGTAAGATGATTGAACTATTTAAAGGAGTAAGATGATTGAACTATTTAGAGGAGTACGATGATTTAACTATTTAGAGGAGTAAGATGGTTGAACTATTTATTGAACTATTTAGAGGAGTAAGATGACTGAACTATTTAAAGAAGTAAGATGACTGAACTGTCTAGAGGAGTAAGATGATTGAACTACTTAAAGCAGTAAGATGATTGAACTATCAAGAGGAGTAAGATTTTGAACTATTTATAGGAGTAAGATGACTGAACTATGTAGAGGAGTAAGATGACTGAAATATTTATAGGAGTAAGATGACTGAACTATGTAGAGGAGTAAGATGACTGAAATATTTAGAGGAGTAAGATGACTGAACTATTTAAAGGAGTAAGATGACTGAACTATTTAAAGGAGTAAGATGACTGAACAACTTAAAGGAGTAAGATGACTGAACAACTTAAAGGAGTAAGATCTATGAACTAATTAAAAGTAAGATGTCTGAACTATTTAAAGGAGTAAGATGGCTGAACTACTTAAAGCAGTAAGATGACTGAACTACTTAAAGGAGTAAGATGATTGAACTATTTATAGGAGTAAGATGATTGAACTATTTAGAGGAGTAAGATGATTGAACTATTTAAAGGAGTAAGATGACTGAACTGTTTATAGAAGTAAGATGACTGAACTATTTAAAGGAGTAAGATGACTGAACTACTTAAAGGAGTAAGATGATGAACTGTTTAGAGGAGTATGATGACTGAACTATTTAAAGGAGTAAGATGACAAAACTACTTAAAGGAGTAAGATGATTGAACTATTTAGAGGAGTAAGATATTGAACTTTTTAGTGGAGTAAGATGACTGAACTATTTAAAGGATTAAGATGACTGAACTATTTAAAGGAGTAAGATGACTGAACTACTTAAAGGAGTAAGATGACTGAACAACTTAAAGGAGTAAGATGTATGAACTACTTAAAAGTAAGATGACTGAACTATTTAAAGGAGTAAGATGACTGAACTACTTAAAGCAGTAAGATGACTGAACTACTTAAAGTAGTAAGATGATTGAACTACTTAAAGGAGTAAGATGACTGAATTATTGAAAGGAGTAAGATGATTGAACTACTTCAAAAAGTAAGATGACTGAACTATTTATAGGAGTAAGATGATTGAACTATTTGAAGGGGTAAGATGACTAAACTATTTATAGGAGTAAGATGACTGAACTATTTAAAGGAGTAAGATGACTGAACAATTTAAAAGAGTAAGATGACTGAACTATTTATAGGAGTAAGATGACTGAACTATTTAAAGTAGTTAGATGACTGAACTATTTAAAGGAGTAAGATGACTGAACTATTTATAGGAGTAAGATGACTGAACTATTTATAGGAGTAAGATGACTGAACTATTTAAAGGAGTATGATAAGAAGTAAGATGACTGAACTATTTATAGGAGTAAGATGACTGAACTCGTAAGATTGCTGTTTTTTCATATTTATTGTCGAAAATTATTGTTTAATTGAGAAATGTTATATTGTATAAATCTTATATCTTAAATGACTAAATGGATGGCATTGATGCAAAAATCAGCTGATTCTGAAACAAATGAAATAAAACATGTTAAAACTGTCAATCTGTGAGAACACACTTTTAAGAATTCCTTGTCCCAAAACCGCCAGGCCAACATATTTGATATTTGATGTGTGGCATCCATTATAGGTCCTCTACCACATTACATGAGGTTATGCCCCTGTGGTCATATTGTAAAGAATTATGCCATTGGCCAAATAGGTAATAATTCTCCATATTTATTCATCTTTTTTATTTTTCCAGATTATAGAAACTTACTTGTCTTGGATACATAAGGGGCAGATCCGATATTTGACGCAAGAGGGGGCCTAACTTAGGGGCGTTGCGACCCTCTCTCAGAACCGAAATTTATTCGGAAAAAAGTGTTGGCAGGGGGATTGGGGGTACATTTTGCTCTTTTCAGTCCTTTATGATGCAATTTGGGCGTGTTTTAATACCTCTTGTCTCGTTTATTGAAATAAAAAGTAAACTGGGATGATTTTTAGGGGGATGGGCGCCGGGTGCGCCCCCCACCCTTGATCCGCAAGTGAAAACTCTAAACGATTTTAATTTTTGATAATCATTAAACAAGCTATGTTATAAACTACATTTCTTAACTTACATTAATAATATATGTATATAAATACATTGCACACACATTTTAAAAGTTTCGTTATCTGAACTTGATAAACGCTGGATCATGTGATATAGATCCGCTTATCTAATGTATGGCCTTTTGAAACGTTGTTCATATTTCTAAATCGGAAGTGTGTTTTATCAGTCTAAAATATTTAACCAAGGATGAGCATTGCTTAATTAAAAGTAGATGAATGTTTCACCTGACGAAACGTTTAAGCTTGTTTTATACATTAAAAGGGATATAACTTAACTGGAAAACTATGGCTACCGATGGATTTGAAGATACACTTCTAGAATGTGGAAGTGACGCCGTCAGTTGGTAGAATAGTGAGCAAGTGTGAACCTTGTCGTCGTCGGGCCAGGTCAGAGGTGGCTTCGTTGTTCTGTTATACATGCAAGGTATATCTATGCGATGACTGCTGTGATGGACACAAGGTGCACATGACAAATGTGTATGAACATAACATCGTTGCAGCCCATAAAGCCGGTACCAAGCCAGATGTCGATATGAAGAGACTGGATCAGTGTTGTGAACATAAACGAGTTTTCATGTTTCACTGTGAAGACCACGAAGATTTGTGTTGTGAAATCTGTGCCTTTTCTTGTCATCGTAGATGCGATAATATCCACGAAATAGCAAAGTCGCTAAGAATGTGAAAGATGATGAAAAGGAAACGATACGTGCATCCTATATCACTGCCTCAGAAGTTATAAGGAAATGCGAGGAGGATCAATTGAACAACGTTTCGCGAGTAGAAGAAATCGTTAAAGAAATTGATATTTACAAGGAAGACATATTGACAAAAATTGAGGAAGCCAAGTCGAGAATTGTCAACGAAATGACGAACCATAACACACAGGAAGACGAACGTCTAAATACGAGAAGAAACGCGGCTGAAATCCTGAAGAGAGAACTTGACACGTACTTGGCAATGTCAGATAAAGTTCGCGAGAATGGAACGGAATCGGAAATATTCATTCTAAATCATATTCTCAAAAGGACGCAAGCCAAGGCATCACAGACACTGAACACTTTGTTGAAGAATGATTACACCGTCAAAGTGGGACTAGAAATCAACGAAAACATTTTAAAAATAACAAATACTGATTTCGCACTATTCTCATTAAATAAAACACTAGAACCAAACACACAATTGTTGAATGGAAACGATGTAATCAAAACAGCAAAAATCTCTACATACGAGACACAAACACACCAACAAAGGCCAGTGCGTCTGGAGCTTTTAAAGGCCATGGAGCTCGTGAAGACAAGAGACGACCAGATGGAGCCGTTTGTTACTGGGCTGGACTACCTGCCGGACGGGAGGATCATCGCGGTGGATAACTTGAACTGTAAATGTTTTATTTTGAGTGACACATTGAAGAGGTTCGACACATTTTATAAGTTTAAGACATATCCTAGGGGCGTAACTTATTACTCTGATAACAATATTGCAGTAACCGTCAGTAACGGATATATCTGCCTGCTGACTGTTGGTAGTGACAACACGATCACGCTGATGAAGACGCTGACCACGTCCTACTACTGCTTCTCCATCTGTCCCCTGAACGACCGCACGTTCGTAGTGAGCACTTTTGACGACTCGCGGCCTGCCAGGATGATTGACGTGGACGGCAAGGAGAGCGACTTTGACAACGTGAAGTTTCCTGGAAAGACGTATAAGCTTGATGCAAGTACATGTACCTACATACAATCCCGGGGTACTCTGGTCCTTACAGACAGGCATGCTCACACAGTTCACATGTATAACACCGTATCCAGCAAGGTCAAGGAGGTTAAAGATGACCGGATTCGTAAACCAAGAAGAGCATGTGTTGGCCCAGATGACTCCGTGTTTGTGTGCAGTGACAAGACAAACTCCATCATCCAGATATCACCCGACGGGGACATACTGGCGTCATGTGACTTCGACATGAAGTTTGCGGTAGACGTTGCCGTCTCCAGGGATGGCTCGAGAATGGCCGTGAACAACATTGCGGGAGGCGAGAAAAAACTGAAACTGTTTAAAATAATATAATAAAAGTGTTTTGTCAAGCTCAGAAATAAATAAAAGTGTTCTGTATAATTTATTATGAAAGTAAATATAACTTTCTGTTTGAACATTATTTGTGAATATTTTGTAAATAAGATTATTGAAGTTATACAATGTATTTTTAAAACAACGTCCTGTATTTGTCTTGTATTGATTTGTTTATCAGATAAATATGTTTCTAAATATAATTGATTAAAAAATAATGAAACACCCTTTGGACAGAAAATCGTACTTAGGTACGAACACAATTCCTTAATTTCTTTATGAAACGCCTTCCAGAGTATTTAATTTCCTGAACAAAAAATATGTCCTTAGTGCATGATTAACAGTTGAATTCCAGGTTATTATGATAATATTAACTATGTAATGTCGAAGAACATTCAATTAATAAAAATTAATACACAATTTTGCACAGTGTGATAGCCTAAATTTATATTAATTATAGATGTTTTAATCTATTAGCTCCTGCATTCCACTTCTGTAAAGACCCCCGCTGTAAAGTTTGTCATGTTTCACGATTTTTCATTCCATGCTCTTGTATAAAAATGATGCTTGTTTGAATTATCGTCACTCTTTTTTACATTATTGATTGTGAAATGTATATAGATTTATTTACTTTACCTAAGAATATTGAGAAGTCTGTTTGCTTTGATTTATATTGAAGTTATTGAAATAAAAATATGTAAATGTTATTATAATTGTTTCCTTGTGTTGCTAT
Organism: Mya arenaria; assembly: GCF_026914265.1. Taxonomy (NCBI): domain Eukaryota; kingdom Metazoa; phylum Mollusca; class Bivalvia; order Myida; family Myidae; genus Mya; species Mya arenaria. The sequence continues at coordinate 37,912,434 of NC_069136.1, forward strand.
TAAAGAAAGCTGCTTCCTAATGTGGTGTCGTAAAAGATAATCTAATTCGATTGAATCTATGAAGATAACAATAATATAATATTAACGTCGAAACGCAAAGAAAGTGCCAACGTGTCAATGTCGAAATGATATAACGAAGGTGTCAATGTTGAAATATACAGCCAACGTGTCAATGTCGAAATGATATAACGAAGGTGTCAATGTTGAAATATACAGCCAACGTGTCAATGTCGAAATGTAATAGCCAACGTGTCAATGTCAAAATGCCATAGAAGAATGCCAACGTGTCAATGTGATAATGTCAAAGTCACTGTGTCAATCTCGAAATTTCACAGCCAACGTGTCATTGTCGAAATTTCATAGCCAACGTGTCATTGTCGAAATTTCATAGCCAACGTGTCATTGTCGAAATGCCTTAGCAAATGTGTGTATGTCGAAATGTCATAGCCAACCTGTTATTGTCGAAATGCAATAGCCAACTTGACAATGTGTCGAAATGATATAGTCAACGTGACAATGTCGAAATGTCACAGCCAACGTGTCAATATCCAAATGTCACAGCCAATGTGTCAATGTCCAAATGACATAGCCAACGTGTCAATGTCGAAATGCCACAGCCAACGTGTCAATGGTAAAATGATAAAGCCAACATGCCAGTGTCGAAACGTCATAGCCAACGTGTCAATAGCGAAATGTCATAGCCAACGTGTCAGTGTCGAAATTTCATAGCAGACGTGTCAATGTCGAAATGTCACAGCAGACGTGTCAATGTCGAAATGTCACAGCCAACGTGTCATTGTCCAAATGATAAAGCGAAGTGTCAGTGTCGAAATGACATAGCAAACGTGTCAATGTCGAAATGCCATAGTAAACGTGTCATTCTCGAAATGTCATAGCAAACGTGTCAATGTCAAAATGATATATTCAACGTGTCAATGTCGAAATGTCATAGCAGACGTGTCAATGTCGAAATGCCATAGCAGACGTGTCAATGTCGAAATGTCACAGCCAACGTGTCATTGTCCAAATGATAAAGCGAAGTGTCAGTGTCGAAATGACATAGCAAACGTGTCAATGTCGAAATGCCATAGTAAACGTGTCATTCTCGAAATGTCATAGCAAACGTGTCAATGTCAAAATGATATATTCAACGTGTCAATGTCGAAATGACATAGCCAACGTGTCAATGTCGAAATGCCATAGCAGACGTGTCAATGTCGAAATGTCACAGCCAACGTGTCATTGTCCAAATGATAAAGCGAAGTGTCAGTGTCGAAATGCCATAGAAAACGTGTCAATGTCGAAATGCCATAGTAAACGTGTCATTCTCGAAATGTCATAGCAAACGTGTCAATGTCAAAATGATATATTCAACGTGTCAATGTCGAAATGACATAGCAAACGTGTCAATGTCGAAATGCCATAGTAAACGTGTCATTCTCGAAATGTCATAGCAAACGTGTCAATGTCAAAATGATATATTCAACGTGTCAATGTCGAAATGACATAGCCAACGTGTCAATGTCGAAATGCCATAGCAGACGTGTCAATGTCGAAATGTCACAGCCAACGTGTCATTGTCCAAATGATAAAGCGAAGTGTCAGTGTCGAAATGCCATAGAAAACGTGTCAATGTCGAAATGCCATAGTAAACGTGTCATTCTCGAAATGTCATAGCAAACGTGTCAATGTCAAAATGATATATTCAACGTGTCAATGTCGAAATGTCATAGCAAACGTGTCAATGTCGAAATGCCATAGCAAACGTGTCAATGTAAAAATGATATAGCCAACGTGTCAATGTCGAAATGTCATAGCAAACGTGTCAATGTCGAAATGCCATAGCAAACGTGTCAATGTCAAAATGAAATAGCCAACGTGTCAGTGTCGAAATGTCATAGCAAACTTCTCAATGTCAAAATGTCATAGCAAACGTGTCAGTGTCGAAATGTCATAGCAAACGTGTCAGTGTCGAAATGTCATAGCAAACGTGTCAGTGTCGAAATGAAATAGCAAACGTGTCAGTGTCGAAATGTCATAGCAAACTTGTCAATGTCAAAATGTCATAGCAAACGTGTCAGTGTCGAAATGTCATAGCAAACGTGTCTGTGTCAAAATGTCATAGCAAACGAGTCAGTGTCGAAATGTCATAGCAAACGTGTCAGTGTCGAAAGGTCAGAGCAAACGTGTCAATGTCGAAATGTCATAGCAAACGTGTCAGTGTCGAATGTCATAGCAAACGTGTTATTGTCAACATGTCATAGCAAACATGTCAATGTCGAAATGTCATAGCAAACGTGTCAGTGTCGAATGTCATAGCAAACGTGTCAGTGTCGAAATGTCATAGCAAACGTGTCAGTGTCGAAATGTCATAGCAAACGTGTCAGTGTCGAAATGTCAGAGCAAACGTGTCAATGTCGAAATGTCATAGCAAAAGTGACAATGTCGAAATGTCATAGCAAAAGTGACAATGTCGAAATGTCATAGCAAACGTGTCAGTGTCGAAATGTCATAGCAAACGTGTCAGTGTCGAAATGTCATAGCAAACGTGTCAGTGTCGAATGTCATAGCAAACGTGTTATTGTCAAAATGTCATAGCAAACATGTCAGTGTCGAAATGTCATAGCAAACGTGTCATTGTCGAAATGTCATAGCAAACGTGTCAGTGTCGAATGTCATAGCAAACGTGTCAGTGTCGAAATGTCATAGCAAACGTGTCAGTGTCGAATGTCATAGCAAACGTGTTATTGTCAAAATGTCATAGCAAACATGTCAATGTCGAAATGTCATAGCAAACGTGTCAGTGTCGAATGTCATAGCAAACGTGTCAGTGTCGAATGTCATAGCAAACATGTCAATGTCGAAAGGTCAGAGCAAACGTGTCAATGTCGAAATGCCATAGCAAACGTGTTATTGTCAAAATGTCATAGCAAACGTGCCATTCTCGAAATGTCATAGCAAACGTGTCATTGTCGAAGTGTCATAGCAAACGTGTCATTGTCGAAATGTCATAGTAAACGTGTTATTGTTAAAAAGTAATAGCAAACGTGTCAGTGTCGAAATGTCATAGCAAAAGGGACAATGTCGAAATGTCATAGCAAACGTGTCAGTGTCGAAAGGTCAGAGCAAACGTGTCAATGTCGAAATGTCATAGCAAACGTGTCAGTGTCGAAATGTCATAGCAAAAGTGACAATGTCGAAATGTCATAGCAAACGTGTCAGTGTCGAATGTAATAGCAAATGTGTCAGTGTCGAAATGTCATAGCAAACGTGTCAGTGTCGAATGTCATAGCAAACGTGTTATTGTCAAAATGTCATAGCAAACATGTCAGTGTCGAAATGTCATAGCAAACGTGTCAATGTCGAAATGTCATAGCAAACGTTTCAGTGTCGAATGTCATAGCAAACGTGTTATTGTCAAAATGTCATAACAAACATGTCAGTGTCGAATGTCATAGCAAACATGTCAATGTCGAAATGCATAGCAAACGTGTCAGTGTCGAATGCCATAGCAAACGTGTTATTGTCAAAATGTCATAGCAAACGTGTCAGTGTCGAATGTCATAGCAAACATGTCAATGTCGAAATACCATAGCAAACGTGTTATTGTCAAAATGTCATAGCAAACGTGTCATTCTCGAAATGTCATAGCAAACGTGTCATTGTCGAAGTGTCATAGCAAACGTGTCATTGTCGAAATGTCATAGTAAACGTGTTATTGTTGAAATGTCTTAGCAAACATGTCAGTGTCGAAATGTCATAGTAAACGTGTCAGTGTCGAAAGGTCAGAGCAAACGTGTCAATGTCGAAATGCCATAGCAAACGTGTTATTGTCAAAATGTCATAGCAAACGTGTCATTCTCGAAATGTCATAGCAAACGTGTCATTGTCGAAGTGTCATAGCAAACGTGTCATTGTCGAAATGTCATAGTAAACGTGTTATTCCCGAAATGTCATAGCAAACTTGTCAATGTCAAAATGAAATAGCCAACGTGTCAATGTCGAAATGCCATAGCCAACGTGTCAATGTCGAAATGTGATAGCCAACGTGTCATTGTCAAAATGATATAGCCAAAGTGTCAGTTTCGAAATGACATAGCCAACGTGTCAATGTCGAAATGCCATAGCAAACGTGTCAATGTCAAAATGAAATAGCCAACGTGTCAATGTCGAAATGCCATAGCCAACGTGTCAATGTCGAAATGTGATAGCCAACGTGCCATTGTCAAAATGATATAGCCAAAGTGTCAGTTTCGAAATGACATAGCCAACGTGTCAATGTCGAAATGCAATAGCAAATGTGTCAATTTCGAATGTCACAGCCAACGTGTCATTGTCAAAATGATAAAGCCATCGTGTCAGTGTCGAAATGACATAGCCAACGTGTCAATGTCGAAATGTCACAGCCAACATGTCAATGTCGAATTGTCATAGCCAACGTGCCAATGTCGAAATGATATAGCGAACGTGTCTATGTCAAAATATCGTTGCCAACGTGTCAAAGCCGAAAGGTCACAGCCAAAGTGCCAATGGCTCGAACGGTCACAGTGGAGGTGTCAATGGCGAAATGCTGTGGCTATAAATTCATTGTCGGAATGTCATAGCCAAGGTTTCATTGTCGAAATGTCAAAGCCAAGGTTTCAATGTTACACGCAAGTTTTCAATATCGAAATATTAGCTAAAGTGGCAACGTTAAAATGTCAAAGTCAAGGTGTTAATGTCGAAATTTAATAGCCAGCGTCTCAATGTTGAAATGGCATAGCAAAAGTTTCGAAGGAAGCATATCACGTAAGGCATATATACGCGGATGTATATGTATAACTTAAAGTGACAATGTCAAAGCCTAAATAACAATCAAAAATAATGATGACGATGGCAATGCACCGTTTCCAATTTACACCAAATGCACGTGTTTCTTTCTACTCTGTACATTGTGTAAAGGGGAACAAATCTTGCTAGTTCATTAATTAGAACATATCTGTTATATTTAAACATAAGAGAAATGGTTCATTTTAGTATCAAGGTTATTGACTAAAAATAATTTAAATCATCAAAAAATCACTTCGTAGGTAATTATTGTTCTTTTTATGCACATACCAGTTAAGGTATTATCTTTATTTTCCTAAGTATATAGAAGTACATTGCTTAACTTGATATTGAATTTATTAATTAAACCTTTTAAAATGTACTTGATCATTGTACTGGACATAGCATATTTGTGTGGTTTGTTTGTTTGCACATATATACAGTGGACTATTTCAACATTTTGGTTACTATCCTTCAATAGTAGTCCCCAGATTTGTTTTAAGGTGAATGAGATGAAAAAGAAAAAAATAAGGTGAATGAGACCCATTGGCGTTCCCCAACCTACCAAGTATAGGAATACGCAAATAAAATAAAAAGTAAAAACTTGGATTGTGTTGTTTCGCTAAAGAAAACTAAATACAATTATTAAATCTGTCTTTGACAGATTAATCTATTAGGGGCCTCCACGCATCGTCCTTTGGCGAATTTAAGGCAAAATAGGGGGAGCACCCAAAAATCAGCCTTCGCTGGTACGCGGTGGTCCATTTGGATTAAAAAAACAACCCATTTCAATCAAGTATTAAATGTATATGAAACTTGGTGAAGAAAACATGCAATCTAAGTGAATATTTCCTTCCTCGAAGTCCCGGCGTTGACCCTGAGTCGAGCCGATGGTGGTCGTAACCGGCCCGTGAGCCAATCACTCGAACAAAAAAGTTACAATTGTAAAACTTTGATTATTATCTGATTATCCAGATAAACAACAACGACAATAAAAGCTGATCTATCTCATACAATCTACGTGTGTAAGGATTTAATCGAAGAATGTAAAACATATGAGATAATACATTTGTTGACTTTAATGTTCGTTCAGATTGTTTCTCGAGATAAGTTATCGTTTTTAACAATTGATCACTGATGCTTGTACTGTTGGGGTGCAAAGTGAAACGTTTGATGATGCTTGTATTGTTGGGCTGCAAAGTAAAACGTTTGATATCTGATGCTTGTACTGTTGGGCTGCAAAGTAAAACGTTTGATATCTGATGCTTGTACTGTTGGGGTGCAAAGTGAAACGTTTGATAACTGGTGCTTGTAATGTTTGGGTGCAAAGTGAAATGTTTGGTAACTGATATTTGTATTGTCGGGGTGCAAAGTGAAACGTTTGATAACTGATGCTTGTATTGTTGGTGTGCAAAGTGAAACGTTTGATAACTGATGCTTGTATTGTTGAAGTGCAAAGTGAAACGTTTGATAACTGATGCTTGTATTGTTTGGGTGCAAAGTGAAACGTTTGATAACTGATACTTGTATTGTTGGGGTGCAAAGTGAAACGTTTGATAACTGATACTTGTATTGTTGGGGTGCAAATTGAAACGTTTGATAACTGATGCTTGTATTGTTGGGGTGCAATGTGAAACGTTTGATAACTGATGCTTGTATTGTTGGGGTGCAAATTGAAACGTTTGGTAACTGATGCTTGTATTGTTGAGGTGCAAAGTGAAACGTTTGATAACTGATGCTTGTATTGTTGGGGTGCAAAGTGAAACGTTTGATAACTGATACTTGTATTGTTGAGGTGCAAAGTGAAACGTTTGATAACTGATGCTTGTATTGTTGAGGTGCAAAGTGAAACGTTTGATAACTGATACTTGTATTGTTGGGGTGCAAATTGAAACGTTTGGTAACTGATGCTTGTATTGTTGAGGTGCAAAGTGAAACGTTTGATAACTGATGCTTGTATTGTTGGGGTGCAAAGTGAAACGTTTGATAACTGATACTTGTATTGTTGGGGTGCAAAGTGAAACGTTTGATAACTGATGCTTGTATTGTTGAAGTGCAAAGTGAAACGTTTGATAACTGATGCCTACATTGTTGGGGTGCAAAGTGAAACGTTTGATAACTGATGCTTGTATTGTTGGGTGCCAAGTGAAATGTTTGGTAACTGATATTTGTATTGTCGGGGTGCAAAGTGAAACGTTTGATAACTGATGCTTGTATTGTCGGGATGCAAAGTGAAGCGTTTGATAACTGATGCTTGTATTGTCGGGGTGCAAAGTGAAACGTTTGATAACTGATGCTTGTATTGTTGGGGTGCAAAGTGAAACGTTTGATAACTGATGCCTACATTGTTGGGGTGCAAAGTGAAAGGTTTGATAACTGATGCTTGTATTGTTGAAGTGCAAAGTGAAGCGTTTGATAACTGATGCTTGTATTGCTGGGGTGCAAAGTGAAACGTTTGATAACTGATGCTTGTATTGTTTGGGTGCAAAGTGAAACGTTTGATAACTGATGCTTGTATTGTTCGGGTGCAAAGTGAAACGTTTGATAACTGATGCTTGTATTGTTGGGGTGCAAAGTTAAACGTTTGATAACTGATGCTTGTATTGCTGGGGTGCAAAGTGAAACGTTTGATAACTGATGCTTGTATTGTTGGGGTGCAAAGTGAAACGTTTGATAACTGATGCTTGTATTGTTGAAGTGCAAAGTGAAACGTTTGATAACTGATGCTTGTATTGTTGGGGTGTAAAGTGAAACGTTTGATAACTGATGCCTGCGTTGTTGGGGTGCAAAGTGAAATGTTTGATAACTGATATCTGTATTGTTGAGGTGCAAAGTGAAACGTTTGATAACTGATGCTTGTATTTTTGGGGTGCAAAGTGAAACGTTTGATAACTGATACTTGTATTTTTGGGGTGCAAAGTGAAACATTTCATAACTGATACTTGTAATGTTGGGTGCAATGTGAAACGTTTGATAACTTGTGCTTTTATTGTTGGGGTGCAAAGTGAAACGATAGATAACTGATCCTTGCATTGTTGGGGCGAAGAGTGAAACGTTTGATAACTGATGCTTGTATTGTTGGGGTGCAAAGTGAAACGTTTGATAACTGATGCTTGTATTGTTGGGGTGCAAAGTGAAGCGTTTGATAACTGATGCTTGTATTGCTGGGGTGCAAAGTGAAACGTTTGATAACTGATGCTTGTATTGTTGGGGTGCAAAGTGAAACGTTTGATAACTGATACTTGTATTGTTGAAGTGCAAAGTGAAACGTTTGATAACTGATGCTTGTATTGTTGGGGTGTAAAGTGAAACGTTTGATAACTGATGCCTGCGTTGTTGGGGTGCAAAGTGAAATGTTTGATAACTGATATCTGTATTGTTGAGGTGCAAAGTGAAACGTTTGATAACTGATGCTTGTATTGTTGGGGTGCAAAGTGAAACGTTTGATAACTGATACTTGTATTTTTGGGGTGCAAAGTGAAACATTTCATAACTGATACTTGTAATGTTGGGTGCAATGTGAAACGTTTGATAACTTGTGCTTTTATTGTTGGGGTGCAAAGTGAAACGATAGATAACTGATCCTTGCATTGTTGGGGCGAAGAGTGAAACGTTTGATAACTGATGCTTGTATTGTTGGGGTGCAAAGTAAAACGTTTGAAAACTGATACTTGTATTTTTGAGGTGCAAAGTGAAACGTTTGATAACTGATGCTTGTATTGTTGGGGTGCAAAGTAAAACGTTTGAAAACTGATACTTGTATTTTTGGGGTGCAGAGTGAAACGTTTGATAACTGATGCTTGTATTGTTGGGATGCAAAGTGATATGTTTGATAACTGATTCTTGCATTGTTGGGGTGCAAAGTGAAACATTTGATAACTGATTCTTGTATTGTTGGGGTGCAAAAAAACGTTTGATAACTGATTCTTGTATTGTTGGGGTGCAAAGTTAAACGTTTGATAACTGATGATTGTATTGTTGGGGTCCAAAGTGAAACGTTTGATATCTGATGCTTATATTGTTGGGGTCCAAAGTGAAACGTTTGTTAACTGATGCTTGTGTTGTCGGGGTGCGAGGTCAAACGTTTGATATCTGATGCTTGTATTGTTGGTGTTCAAAGTGAAACGTTTGTTAACTAATGCTTGTATTGTCGGGATGCGAGATCAAACGTTTGATAACTGATGCTTGCATTATTGGGGTGCAAAGTGAAATGTTTGATAACTTATGCTTGTTTTGTTGGCGTGCAAAGTGAAACGTTTGATAACTGATACTTGTTTTGTAGGAGTGCAAAGTGAATCGTTTGATAACTGATGCTTGTATTGTTGGGGTGCTAAGTGAAACGTTTAATTATTGAAGCCTGTGTTATGGGGGTGCAAAGTGAAGCGTTTAATAATTTAAGCTTGTATTGTTGCGGTGCAAAGTGAAACGTTTGATAACTGATGCTTTTATTGTTGGGGTGCCCAGTGAAACGTTTGATAACTGATTCTTGTATTGTTGCGGTGGAAAGTGAAACGTTTGATAACTGATGCTTGTATTGATGGGGTGCAAAATGAAACGTTTGATAACTGATGTTTGTATTGTTTGGGTGCAAAGTGAAACGTTTGATAACTGATGTTTGCATTGTTGGGGTGCGAACTCAAACATTTGATTACTGATGCTTGTACTGTTGGGGTGCAAAGTGAAACGTTTGATAACTGATGCTTGGATTGTTGTGGTGCAAAGTGAAACATTTGATAATTGATGCTTGTATTGTTGGGGTGCAAAAAAATGTTTGATAACTGATGCTTGTATTGTTGGGGTGCAAAGTGAAACGTTTGATAACTGATGCTTGTATTGTCGGGGTGCGAGGTCAAACGTTTGATATCTGATGCTTGTATTGTTGGTGTGCAAAGTGAAACGTTTGTTAACTAATGCTTGTATTGTCGGGATGCGAGGTCAAACGTTTGATAACTGATGCTTGCATTATTGGGGTGCAAATTGAAATGTTTGATAACTTATGCTTGTTTTGTTGGCGTGCAAAGTGAAACGTTTGATAACTTATACTTGTTTTGTTGGAGTGCAAAGTGAATCGTTTGATAACTGATGCTTGTATTGTTGGGGTGCTAAGTGAAACGTTTAATAAGTGAAGCCTGTATTATGGGGGTGCAAAGTGAAGCGTTTAATAATTGAAGCTTGTACTGTTGGGGTGCAAAGTGAAACGTTTGATAGCTGATGCTTGTATTGTTGGGGTGCACAGTGAAACGTTTGATAACTGATGCTTGTATTGTTGCGGTGGAAAGTGAAACGTTTGATAACTGATGCTTGTATTGATGGGGTGCAAAATGAAACGTTTGATAACTGATGCTTGTATCGTTAGGGTGTAAAGACAAACGTTTGATAACTGATGTTTGTATTGTTTGGGTGCAAAGTGAAACGTTTGATAACTGATGTTTGCATTGTTGGTGTGCGAACTCAAACGTTTGATTACTGATGCTTGTACTGTTGGGGTGCAAAGTGAAACGTTTGATAACTGATGCTTGCATTGTTTGGGTGCAACGTGAAACATTTGATAACTGATGCTTGTATTGTTGGGGTGCAAAGTAAAACGTTTGATAACTGATGCTTGTATTGTTGGGGTGCAAAGTAAAACGTTTGATAACTGATGCTTGTATTTTTGGGGTGCAAAGTGAAACGTTTGATACAACAATAATCTGATTAATTTACATATTAGTATATCTACCTTTATGTAAACCTTAATGTATAGATCAAGAAACATACATCCAGAAAGGGCAAATAGCTAAAACAAATCCATAAAAATAATTAATTTATGGGTGTTTACAGTTCGCTAAATAATTCATAAATATTAATGAGTCGGCGTGGCTTGTCACTAAATATAAATAATATATTTAATGTGATCAATTTAACTCAAATAATAAACTCATACACCAGCTTAAACCCAAAACAAGTGTATTTAGGAATGAAATGCGGGATTGATGTCATTATCGGGGTATAAACGCAAATCGGCTGGTCAAAGTGTGTGGAATCCGAAGATTAAAACAAAGTCCCTTCATACAGAACTGCATATAGTGTACTTTCACGTGATTAACAGCAGCAGCAGCAGTAGAAAAATAGTCGAATAATCGACAGTTGCAGCAGCAGTATCAGACACGATCGTCAGAGGTCATTATTTTAGAGAGGTAGTCAATATTTCAAAGAAAGAATTAATAATGATCGGGTGTCGTGAGCATATGTTGGCCAAAACAATTTTAATACCGGTCAATGTATGAATACAATGCAAGATAAAAAGAAAAAAACTATGCAACTTTCTTGATTGAAACTCCTTTTAAAAGTAATGCAGTAAATTAAACAAGTATGATGTATTTTCAAGTTTCTTTTGTATTTTACATTCTTGTATACGCATTCGAAAAAAATGGCCAGAGTTTATAATGCAGGTACAGACCAGATGTTACCATTTGTAAGTTTCTATGTACAACGATATTTGAATTATTAAAAACGTCCTGATTCGATTGCGGGCCTCCTCAAGTACCCGGATGGAGTCTTTGTTACCATGGACGTGTTTTAAGAGAGCGTTTACGTCTAAAACATACGTCTCAAGGTTAGCGTCCTGTTGTCAATGCAATTTATTATTCTACCAGTGAGAATTCAATTATAAGAGAGGTTGAGTAAAATGACGTGTACGTGTATTTATAGGTGTAGGTACTGGGTGGCGTGTACGTGTATTTATACGTGTATGTACGAGATGGCGTGTACGGGTATTTATACGTGTAGGTACGAGATGGCGTGTACGCGTATTTATACGTGTAGGTACGAGATGGCGTGTACGTGTATTTATACGTGTAGGTACAAGATGGCGTGTACGCGTATTTATACGTGTAGGTACGAGATGGCTTGTACGTGTATTTATACGTGTAGGTACAAGAAGGCGTGTACGTTTATTTATACGTGTGGGTACAGAATGGCGTGTATCAGTATTTATACGTGTAGGTACAAGATGGCGTGTATCAGTATTTATACGTGTAGGTACAAGATGGCGTGTACCTGTATTCATACGTCTAGGTACAAGACGGCGTGTACGTGTATTTATACTTGTAGGTACAATATGGCGTGTACGCGTTTTTATACGTGTAGGTACAAGATGGCATGTACGCGTATTTATACCTGTAGGTACAAGATGGCGTGTACGTGTATTTATACGTGTAGGTACAAGATGGCGTGTACGCGTATTTATACGTGTAGGTACAAGATGGCGTGTACGCGTATTTATACGTGTAGGTACAAGATGGCGTGTACGCGTATTTATACGTGTAGGTACAAGATGGCGTGTACGCGTATTTATACGTGTAGGTACAAGATGGCGTGTACGCGTATTTATACGTGTAGGTACAAGATGGCGTGTACCTGTATTCATACGTCTAGGTACAAGACGGCGTGTACGTGTATTTATACTTGTAGGTACAATATGGCGTGTACGCGTTTTTATACGTGTAGGTACAAGATGGCATGTACGCGCATTTATACCTGTAGGTACAAGATGGCGTGTACCTGTATTTATACGTGTAGGTACAAGAAGGCGTGTACGCGTATTTATACGTGTAGGTACCAGATGGCGTGTACGTGTATTTATACGTGTAGGTACAAGATGGCGTGTACGCGTATTTATACGTGTAGGTACGAGATGGCGTGTACGGATATTTATACGTGTAGGTACGAGATGGCGTGTACGCGTATTTATACGTGTAGGTACGAGATGGCGTGTACGGGTATTTATACGTGTAGGTACGAGATGGCGTGTACGTTTATTTATACGTGTAGGTACAGAATGGCGTGTACGTGTATTTATACGTGTAGGTACAAGATGGCGTGTACCAGTATTTATACGTGTAGGTACAAGATGGCGTGAACCTGTATTTATACGTGAAGGTACAATATGACGTGTACGCGTTTTTATACCTGTAGGTACAAGATGGCATGTACGCGTATTTATACCTGTAGGTACAAGATGGCGTGTACCTGTATTTATACGTGTAGGTACAAGATGGCGTGTACGCGTATTTAGACGTGTAGGTACAAGATGGCGTGTACGTATATTTATACGTGTAGGTACAAGATGGCGTGTACGTGTATTTATACGTGTAGGTACAAGATGGCGTGTATGCGTATTTAAACGTGTAGGTACAAGATGGCGTGGACGCGTATTTATACGTGTAGGTACAAGATGTCGTGTACGCGTATTTATACGTGTAGGTACAAGATGGCGGGTACGCGTATTTATACGTGTAGGTAGAAGATGGCGTATACGCGTATTTATACGTGTAAGTACAAGATGGCGTGTATGCGTATTTATACGTGTAGGTACAAGATGGCGTGTACGCGTATTTATACGTGTAGTTACAAGATGGCTTGTACGCGTATGTTTACGTGTAGGCCTAAAGATGGCGACAAACCATATTGTGCACGTATAAATTTCGTTCACAAATTTCCACTTAAAGGCACACAATATAGGTTGATGCGTTTCTTAATGGTATTTTTTACTTCAATGCATTTTCATATTTACCTCAATTGAATTTAATGATAAAAATCAAAACGAAAAAAAATCTATATGTTTTGTGTACAAATAAAATCATATAAGCGAAATTTCGGCGCTTTTTTTTAACTTGTGGATATGTGGCCACGTACCTATTTATTAGAAAAAAATAAATAATTAAGCCTTAAGTATCTAATTATAATGAGGACATTTTTTATATATTATATACTTATATAATATAATACCAGTTGTCGTGGCCGAGTGGTTAAGGCGATGGACAAGAATTCCATTGGGATCTTCCCGCGCAGGTTCGAATCCTGCCGACAACGCGTATTTTCGTTAAATACAATCACCTGTTCCAAATTTTAGGCATTCGGCAAAGGCAGTATGAGACTGACAGAGAACCCCCGCGAGAGTTCTACAGTTATAGACGGGGAAAGCGGTGGTTCCACTCGTCACCTGTTTAACTCCTTCACACAGAGGTTTGAGGCATCATTTGCTGCGGTGCTGGACCAATTCATTAACTGCATGGATGGTAAGTGTTTATGCTACAGGGTCAGACCAGATGTTACGTAAGAGGAACGCACTGGGAGCGGACTGCATGGATGGTAAGAGTTTATAATGCAGGGTCAGACCAGATGTTACGTTAGAGGTACGCGCTGAGGGTGGACTGCATGGGTGGTGAGAGTTTATAATGCAGGGTCTGACCAGATGCTACGTTAGAGGAACGCGCTGGGGATGTACTTCATGGATGGTAAATGTTTATAAAGCAGGGACAGACCAGATGTTACGTGAGAGGAACGATCTGGGGTAGGACTGCATGGATGGTAAGAGTTTATAAAGCAGGGCCAGACCAGATTTTACATTAGAGGAACGCGCTGGGGATGGACTGTATGGTTGGCAAGAGTTTATATGGCAGGGTCAGACCAGATTTTACGTTAGAGGAACGCGCTGGGGGTGGACTGCATGGATTGTAAGAGTTTATAAGGTAGGGTCAGACCAAATTTAACGTTAAAGGAACGCGCTTGGGGGGGGGGGGGGTCGGGGACTGCATGGATGGTAAGAGTTTATAACACAGGGTCAGATCAGATGTAACGTTAAAGGAACGCGCTGGGGTTGACTGAATGGATGGTAAGAATTTATAAGGCAGGGTCAGACCAGATTTTACGTTAGAGGAACGAGCTGGGGTGGACCGTATGGGTGGTAAGAATTTATAATACAGGGTCAGATCACATGTTACGTTAGAGGAACGCGCTGGGGGGGGGGGGGGTCTGCATGGATGGATACATTGTCTTTGGACACTTGACCACTTTTAGCCTCCTCACCTCTGTCAAACAAAAACAGCTATCTGACCACAAAGATTGAATGTCAGTGGACATGTCAAAACTAACAAATCCTGAAACAATCACTTTTCAGGAAATTCCATCTTGAAGTACTGGAATTATGAAGGATGACGTCATCATGGCATTTCGTCACCCGCGAGATCGTCCAACATTCTAGAGTTCTCATTTTGACCCACCAATCCACTAAGACCTGTGGGTTAGGCCTAGGTGACTTTATGGAAAAGTACCTGATTCTCGATCATGGGAATCCGATAATCAACTTCTTCAAGACCTTCTTCAGCAGCATGGCTGCTATTCTGCTTCTTCACACAGACGCTCCTTAAATGTCCACTCACGTTTGTTGCCACTTCCGGCCTACAGTAAATGCTCCCAGACAGAAAGGTGACAGCCGCCCGATCGCCTCCGATTGCCGGTCTTGTACGAGGTTGTAGGATAAGAGCAATCTTCTGCGTTGTTGACTACGCGGACGGCCCCCTGCCGCTGTAGGGGAAGTATTAATAAAGGTCATTTTGGTCATTTTCATATCAAAGATGCGTTTAAACTATTCGAGTCTATAGTTACGCCAATTTTATGTTACTCGTCACAAATTTAGGGATACAAAT
This sequence comes from Mya arenaria, assembly GCF_026914265.1. NCBI lineage: Eukaryota > Metazoa > Mollusca > Bivalvia > Myida > Myidae > Mya > Mya arenaria. Next base: position 37,927,709 of record NC_069136.1, read on the forward strand.
ACTGCCATAACATAGAAAAGGTGCATTATAACTTCTGTAAGAAAATGTGTGGGCCAAATAAAACAGTTTTAAACGTTTTTGCTTTGAGCTAGTGTGGTAGACTGCCAATGCTGACAATTTATCTTCCAAAATGTTGGATATTGGATCAAAATTATGAACATGACCAGTAATAGATATCCACGTCAGTGTTACATTATGCTTTTGAAAATGAATAATGCAGGTCGTAGTAGTTGAGCAACACACATTAAAAATATTATATTTAAACACGACTTTGGATAAGCTTGGATAGCGCAAGATATTGGCCAACCTAACATATTCATGAACATGTTTACGAACAGGTTGAAAGACTCTTCCCTACAAAAGTTGTATGCAGATATTGAGTCGTCACCAAAAGCTGAACATTATAAACATTATAAAACTCTTCTTGACACAGAGCGCTATTTGTCAATAAACCTACCATATCCATGGAAAAAATGTCATGCAAACTTAAGATGCTCAGGTCATACGCTTATGATAGAAAAAGGGCGACACTTAAATATTGCACGTGAACTTTGATTCTGGCCATTAAGTTCGAGTACAGGATACAATGTGATAGAAGACGAGTACCACTTTCTTATGGTCTGTCCTTCTTACGATGGTGTACGACGTGAATTGTTCCGGACTACCTGGCTCACTCATTCAAGCTTTCAATTGTACAATAATATGATGTGCACTGATGCCACTAGTGATATATTCTCGCTAACTAAATTCGTATATAAAGCATTCGATTTAAGAAAGCAACTGATCTAACACTGATAATTTATTGTACAACTACTTATACATGAAATAGAACCATTCATATGTATATGTGTGTATGTGTGTGTATATAGATACATGTATATGACCATTACTCTAATATGCTTGATTTGTGCAACAACATAAAAACATGTTTTGTAAATATCCAATATAGTTCATATTTGACGTACTAAATACTACGATCTGTAACATGTATTCTGGGCTGGTGGCCTTATATTACAATAAACACTTTGTTATGTTATGTTATGTTATGTTATGTTATTTTATGTTATGTTTCTCTGATCGTTCCAAGGCAGTGACCCAAACATAAGCTTATTAATATTTTCTGATTCATTTGTAAAGTGACTTGTTTTGTATGTGGCATTCCTTTGTTGTTTTGTGTGTGGCATGACTGTGTTGTTTTGTATGTGGTATGACTGTGTTGTTTTGTATGTGGCATGACTGTGTTGTTTTGTATGTGGCATGACTGTGTTGTTTTGTAAGAGGCATTCCTTTGTTGTTTTGTATGTGGCATGACTGTGTTGTTTTGTATGTGGTATGACTGTGTTGTTTTGTGTGTGGTATGACTGTGTTGTTTTGTGTGTGGTATGACTGTGTTGTTTTGTAAGAGGCATTCCTTTGTTGCTTTGTATGTGGCATGACTGTGTTGTTTTGTGTGTGGTATGACTGTGTTGTTTTGTATGTGGCATGACTGTGTTGTTTTGTGTGTGGTATGACTGTGTTGTTTTGTGTGTGGCATAACTGTGTTGTTTTGTGTGTGGTATGACTGTGTTGTTTTGTATGTGGCATGACTGTGTTGTTGTGTATGTGGTATGACTGTGTTGTTTTGTATGTGGCATGACTGTGTTGTTTTGCGTGTGGCATGACTGTGTTGTTTTGTGTGGCATGACTGTGTTGTTTTGTGTGTGGTATGACTGTGTTGCTTTGTATGTGGCATGACTGTGTTGTTTTGTATGTGGCATGACTGTGTTGTGTTGTTTTGTATGTGGCATGACTGTGTTGTTTTGTATGTGGCATGACTGTGTTGTTTTGTAAGAGGCATTCCTTTGTTGTTTTGTATGTGGCATGACTGTGTTGTTTTGTATGTGGTATGACTGTGTTGTTTTGTGTGTGGTATGACTGTGTTGTTTTGTGTGTGGTATGACTGTGTTGTTTTGTAAGAGGCATTCCTTTGTTGCTTTGTATGTGGCATGACTGTGTTGTTTTGTGTGTGGTATGACTGTGTTGTTTTGTGTGTGGTATGACTGTGTTGTTTTGTGTGTGGTATGACTGTGTTGTTTTGTAACAGGCATTGTTTTGTATGTGGCATGACTGTGTTGTTTTGTATGTGGTATGACTGTGTTGTTTTGTGTGTGGTATGACTGTGTTGTTTTGTGTGTAGTATGACTGTGTTGTTTTGTGTGTAGTATGACTGTGTTGTTTTGTATGTAGTATGACTGTGTTGTTTTGTATGTAGTATGATTGTATTGTTTTGTGTGTAACATGACTGTGTTGTTTTGTATGTGGTATGACTGTGTTGTTTTGAATGTAGTATGACTGTGTTGTTTTGTGTGTAGTATGACTGTGTTGTTTTGAATGTAGTATGACTGTGTTGTTTTGTGTGTAACATGACTGTGTTGTTTTGTATGTGGTATTACTGTGTTGTTTTGTGTGTAGTATGACTGTGTTGTTTTGTGTGTGGTATGACTGTGTTGTTTTGTGTGTGGTATGACTGTGTTGTTATGTATGTAGTATGACTGTGTTGTTTTGTGTGTAGTATGACTGTGTTGTTTTGTGTGTGGTATGACTGTGTTGTTTTGTGTGTAGTATGACTGTGTTGTTTTGTGTGTGGTATGACTGTGTTGTTTTGTGTGTAGTATGACTGTGTTGTTTTGTGTGTGGTATGACTGTGTTGTTTTGTGTGTGGTATGACTGTGTTGTTATGTATGTAGTATGACTGTGTTGTTTTGTGTGTGGTATGACTGTGTTGTTTTGTAAGAGGCATTCCTTTGTTGTTTTGTACGTGGCATGACTGTGTTGTTTTGTATGTGGTATGACTGTGTTGTTTTGTGTGTAGTATGACTGTGTTGTTTTGTGTGTGGTATGACTGTGTTGTTTTGTGTGTGGTATGACTGTGTTGTTATGTATGTAGTATGACTGTGTTGTTTTGTGTGTAGTATGACTGTGTTGTTTTGTGTGTGGTATGACTGTGTTGTTTTGTGTGTGGTATGACTGTGTTGTTATGTATGTAGTATGATTGTGTTATTTTGTGTGTGGTATGACTGTGTTGTTTTGTGTGTGGTATGACTGTGTTGTTTTGTGTGTGGTATGACTGTGTTGTTTTGTGTGTGGCATGACTATGTTGTTTTGTGTGTGCCGTGACTGTGTTGTTTTGTATGTTGTATGACTTTGTTGTTTTGTATGTGGTATGACTGTGTTGTTTTGTGCGTGGTATGACTGTGTTGTTTTGTGTGTAATATGACTGTGTTGTTTTGTGTGTGGTATGACTGTGTTGTTCTGTATGTGGTATGACTATGTTGTTTTGTATGTGATATGACAATGTTGTTTTTTATGTGACATGACTGTGTTGTTTTGAATGGGATATGACTCTGTTGTATTGTATGATGCATGACTGTATTTTGTATAAGATATGACTATGTTGTTTTGTATGTGATATGAATATGTTGCTTTGTATATGGTATGACTCTGTTGTTTTGTTTGTGATAAAACTCTGGTGTTTTGTATGTGGAATGACTGTGTTTTTTTGTGATATAACTGTGGTGTTTTATATGTGGTATGACTGTGTTGTTTTGTATGTGATAAGCCTGTGGTGTTTTGTTTGAGACATGAATGTGTTGTTTTATATGTAGTATGACTGTGTTGTTTTGTATGTGATAAGACTGTACGGTTTTGTATGTGGTATGACTGTGTTGTTTTGTATGTGGTATGACTGTGTTGTTTTGTATGTGGTATGACTGTGTTGTTTTGTATGTGACAGATTGTGTTGTTTTGTATGTGATATATTTGTGTTGTCTTGTATGTGGTATGACTGTGTTTGTTAATAAAGGGATTTTAATGTTGAAATTACACCTGAAGCGCGATTTCCAGACGTGATTTGATAATAATGAGAAAGCTGTACATATTGTGAGTACTTATGGACTGTGATTCCCAACCGTGATTCTAAAGTGATGAGAGAGTTTCAGTTATTTAAGTTCTTGAGTGTTATCCCACGAGTGCAATAAGCAATAAAGGAGGCGGCATGTGATGGGGTTGTACTCGACACGCGACACCACTGAAATAGTACATGTGAAAATTGTATGTAGAGATATTATGCATATATTACACCAAAACTTCTATCTCCTAAAGTCACATCCTGGAATCGCCCCCTTTTTAAGAGTCTGATAAAACAATGTCATGTGTTTTACCCGTTGTGATATATTTGTCAAAAGCTGATCTTTACCTTTCCCTGAAAAAGTGTTCATATACTTTTTCTAATAATTTTAAAGACCTTTATTGTTTTGAAATTGGTAAAATTAAAGCCAGCCTATGTTCGTGTACGTTAAGTTAGCGGCCTAGCAGCCTAGCGGCCTAGCGGCATTAATGTAGCGGCCATAGCGAAACAAACAACTTTAGGCCGCTCGCCAGGCCGCCAACTTTACGCCGCTAGGCCGCTAGGCCGCTAGGCCACTAGGCCACTAGGCCGCTTATCTCACAAAGCTAGGCCGCTTAGCCGCTAATTTCACGCCGCTAGGCCGCTCAGTCACGTTCATCTAACCTTCTTAATTGAATAAACTTTCAAGGAAATGCAGGTTGTCTTGTTATGAAATTAACGATTAAAATTTTGAATTACGTTAATCACATTTATAAAGTTTTGACAACGACTTCAAGTATTACAAAGTTATACAACACATTATACACCAAATTTAAAAGTTAAATTAGACCCAATACTGCGTCAGAATGATCCGTTTATTGATTATATCATATATCAACGTACATGAGAGATAACGCTATCTTACAACCGACCTTTATAAACACTGTACATGCACATGAAACGTCACTGCACAGTGAACATATCTAAATCGAAAGTAGATATCTTTCGATTGATTATATTTTACCTGGAGGTGAATGCATTGTGAACTATACTAAAACGAAAGTAGATTGGCATTTATTTATTTACAGCGGATAAACAGGTACGGAAGACTTAAACCCGCTTTTAAAAGTAAAAGGAATAAACACAATAAAACTATGGCTACCGGTGGATTTGATGATACACTTCTGGAATGTGGTAGTGACGTCGTTGGTGGAAAGATCGGGAGCAAGTGTGAACCTTGTCGTCGTCGGGCCAGGTCAGAGGTGGCTTCGTTGTTCTGTAATACATGCAATGTATATCTATGCGATGACTGTTGTGGTGTACACAAGGTGCATATGACAAACGTAGATAAACATGATATCGTGGCTGCCCATGAAGCCTGTGTCAAGCCAGATGTCAATATGAAGGGATTGGATCAGTGTTTAGAACATAAACGAGTGTTCATGTTTCACTGTGAAGACCACGAAGAATTGTGTTGTGAAATATGTGCCTTTTCTCGTCATCGTAGATGCGATAATATCCACGAGATAGCAAAGGTGGCTAAGAACGTGAAATATATTGAAAGGGAAAAGATACTTGCATCCATTAATTCTGCCTCAGAAGTTATAATGAAATGCGAGGAGGATCAATTGAACAACGTTTCGCGAGTGGAAGAAATCGTAAAAGAAATTGATATTTACAAGGAAGACATATTAACGAAAATTGAGGAAGCCAAGGCGCGAATTGTCAGCGAAATGACTAACCATAACACACAGGAAGACGAACGTCTCAATACGAGGAGAAATGCGGCTAAAAAACTGAAGAAAGAACTCGACACGCACTTGGCAATGTCTGATAGCGTTCGCGAGAAAGGCTCGGAAACGGAAATATTCATTCTAAACCACATTCTCAAAAGGACGCAAGAAAAGGCATCACAAACACTGAACACTTTATTGAAGAATGATTTCACCGTCAAAGTGGGACTAAGAATCAACGAAAACATTTTAAAAATTAAAACTACTGATGTCGCATTATTCTCATTAAATAAAACACAAGAGCCAAAAACACAAGAACCAAAAACTCAAAGGCCGGTGAGTCTGGAGTTGTTGAAAACCATGGAGCTCGTGAAGACAGCAGACGACCAGGAGGAACCGTTTGTTACTGGGCTGGACTTCCTGCCGGACGGGAGGATAGTCGCCGTGGATCAGTACAACTGTAAATGTTTTATTTTGAGTGACACATTGAAGAGTTTCGACACATTTTATAAATTTCAGACATATCCTAGGGACGTAACATCGTACTCTGATAACAATATTGCAGTAACCGTTAGTTCCGGAGATATCCGAACCATCTGCCTTCTGACAGTGGGTAGTGACAACACGTTCACGCTGATGAAGACGCTGACCACGTCCACCAAATACTTCTCCATCTGTCCCCTGAACCACCGCACGTTCGTAGTGGAAACTAATAACGACCCGCGACCTGCCAGGATGGTCGACGTAGACGGCAAGGAGAGCGACTTTGACAACGTGAAGTTTCCTGGAAAGACGTATAAGTTTGAAGAAAGTAAATGTACATACATACAATCACGGGGTACTCTGGTCCTTACAGACAGACATGCTCACACAGTTCACATGTATAACACCGTATCCGGCACGAGCAACGAGGTTAAAGGTGACCGGATACGGGCACCAAAAAGAGCATGTGTTGGCCCAGATGACTCCGTGTTTGTGTGCAGTCAGAACACAAACTCCATCATCCAGATATCGCCCGACGGGGACATATTGGCGTCATGTGACGTCGACATGAAGTATCCGTACGCCGTTGCCGTCTCCAGGGATGGCTCGAGAATGGCCGTGACCAACAATGTGAGTGACGTGAGACAACTGAAACTGTTCAAAATAATACAATAAAAGTGTTTTGTCAAGCTCAGTAATAAATTTCAGTGTAAGGTACAGTTCATCATCATAATAAATATAACTTTCTATTTGAACATTATATGTGAATAGTTAGTAAATAAGAGTCTTGTAGTTATACGATGTATTTTTAAATAACAACCATTATTTGTCTTGTATTGATATGTTTATAAGGTGAATATGTTTCTCCTAAGTATAATTTACTTAAAAATGATGAAACTCCCCTTGGACAGAAAATCATACTTAGGTACGAACACAATTCCTAAGATTCTTTATGAAGCGCATTCCATAATATTGTATTTACTGAGGCGTAAAAGAAACATTAACAAAAAGAAACATGTCCTCAATAGAAATAAATATCTTTAAACTGTGAGGTATTATTGTATTGCATGTGTAAGTATACTACTAGTTTTAAAGTGCGAGTCGTTCAGGATGCCGATGTTGCTAATAATGTTAATAATAATAATGTGATGTTGAAGAACATCTTTTATATTATTCATTTAACAATTTTGCACAGCACAGTTCCTGATTTTACTTCTGAATTCGACTCCTATAAATTTCCCCCCCAGTAAAGTTTTTCATGCTTCACGATTTTATTTTTTCTCGGTTTGTATTGAAAAGACTGTTTGCTTTGATTAGTATTAAAATATTGAAATAAAAATATGCAAATATTATTTGAATTGTTTCCTTGTGTTGCTAAAAAAGAAAGTTGCTTCTCAATGTGGTGTCGTACAATGAGACTATTTCGATGGAATTGATAAAGAAAACAATTATATAATCGTAACATCGAAAGCGTCAATGTCAAAGCCAACGTGTCAATGTGGAAATGTCATAGTCACTGTGCCAATGTCGAAATGACATAGCCAACGTGGCAATGTGGAAATGTCATATCCACTGTGTCAATGTCGAAATGTCATAGCCAACGTGACAATGTGGAAATGTCATATCCACTGTGTCAATATCGAAATGTCATAGCCATTATGTCAATGTCGAAATGTCATAGCCACTGTGTCAATGTCGAAATTTCAAAGCCGCTGTGCCATTTTCGAAATTTCCAAACAACTGTGTCAATGTCGAAATGTCAAAGCCAACGTGTCAATGTGGAAATATCATTGTTAACGTGTCAATGTCAAAATGTCATAGCAAACGTGTCAATGTGATAATGTCAAAGCCACTGTGCCAATGTCGAAATTTTAAAGCCAACGTGCCAATGTGAAAATGCCATAGCCATTGTGTCAATGTCGTAATGTTATAGTCAATGTCGAAATATTAAAGGCACTGTGTCAATGTCGAAATTTCAAAGCCAACGTGTCAATGTGGAAATGTCATAGACAAGTCTCAATGTCGGAATGTCATAGCCAACATTGCAATGTCGAAATGACAGAGTCAATGTCGAAATGTCATAGCCAACATGTCAATGTGGAAATGTCATTTCCACTGTGTCAATGTCGAAATATCATAGCCAACGTGTCAATGTCGAAATCTCAAAGCCTCTGTGACATTGTCGAAATTTCAAAGACCCTGTGTCAATGTCTAAATGTCAAAGCCAACGTGTCAATGTGGAAATGTCATAGCCAATGCGTCAATGTCGAAATGTTATGTCAACATGTCAATATCGAAACGTTATAGCCACTGTGTCAATGTCGAAATGTCATAGCCAACGTGTCAATGCCGAAATCTCAAAGTCACTGTGTCATTGTCAAAATTTAAAAGCCACTATGTCAATGTCTAAATGTCAAAGCCAACGTGTCAATGTGGAAATGTCATAGCCAATGTGTCAATGTCGAAATGTTATGTCAATATCGAAATGTTATAGCCACTGTGCCAATGTCGAAATGTCATAGCCAACGTGTCAATGTCGAAATATCAAAGCCACTGTGTCATTATCGAAATTTAAAAGCCACTGTGTCAATGTCTAAAATTCAAAGCCAACGTGTCAATGTGGAAATGTCATAGCCAACTAGTCAATGTCAAAATGTCATAGCAAACGTGTCAATGTCGAAATGTCAAAGTCACTGTGTTAATGTCGAAATTTTAAAGCCATCGTACCAATGTTGAAGTGCCATAGCCACTGTGTCGATGTCGTATTGTCATAGCCAACGTGTCAATATGGAAATGTCAAAGCCACTGTGCCAATGTCGTAATGTCATAGCCAACGTGTCAATGTCGTAATGTTATAGCCAACGTGCAATTGTGGAAATGCCAAAGCCACTGTGTCAATGTGGAAATGCCATAGCCAACGTGGCAATGTGGAAATGGGAAAAGCCACTGTGCCAATGCCGAAATTTCAAAGCCAACATGTCAATGTGGAAGTGTCACAGCCAAGTGTCAATGTCGAAATGTCATAGCCAGCATGTCAATGTCGAAATGTCAAAGTCAATGTCGAAATGTCATAGCCAACATGTCAATATGGAAATGCCATAGCCACTGTATTAATGTCGAAATGTCATAGCCACTGTGTCAATGTCAAAGCCATTGTGTCAATGTGGAAATATCATAGCCAATGTGTCAATGTCGAAATGTCATTGCCAACATGTCAATGTAAATTTTCATAACCAAAGTGTCAATGTCGAAATGTCATAGCCCACATGTCAATGTCGAAATGTCATAACCAAATTGCCAATGTCAATATGTCATAACCAAAGTGTCAAAATGATATAGCCAACGTATCAATCTCGACGTGTCGTTGCCAACATGTTTATGCTGAACTGTCACAGCCAACGTGTCAAAGTCGAATGGTCACAGCCGAAGTGCCAATGTCGAAATTTCATAGCCAACGTGTCAATATGAAAATGTATCCACCGAAGTGCCAATGTCATAATGTCATAGTGAAAAAGCCAGCGTGAAAATGTCATTGCCAATGTGTCAATATCGAACAGTCATAGCCAATGTGTCAATGTCGAAATATCACAACCAAGTTTTTTTAATGGCGAAATGTCACAGTCGAGGTACCAATGTCGAAACGCCATAGCTAATGTTTCAATGTCTGAATGACATTGCCAAGGTTTTAAAGTCTAAATGTAATAGCCATGGTTTCAATGTTATGCTCAAGTTTTCAATGTCGAAATGTTGGCTAAAGTGCCAACGTTAAAATGTCATAGTCAACGTGTTTATGTCGAAATTTCATAACCAACGTCTCAATATCGAAATGTCATAGCCAACGTTTCAATATCGAAATGCCATAGCCAAAGTTTCGAAGGTAGTATATAACGTAAGGCATATATGCGCGTATGCATATGTTAAACTTGAAGTGACAATGTCAAAGCCTATATAAGAATTAAAAAAAAAAACACACGCTGCTGCTGTTTCTTCTGCTGTATCTGATGCTTTTGCTGCCGCTGCGCTGCTGATGCTGCTGCTTCTACTGCTGCTGCTGCTGCTGCTGCTGCTGCTGCTGCTGCTGCTGCTGCTGCTGCTGCTGATGATGATGATGATGATGATGATGATGATGATGATGATGATGATGATGATGATGACTTTACTTTTATATCATACAATATATTTGTAATCAATCAAAGAATGTAAAATATATAAGATAATACATTTGTTGATTTATTTTTCTTTAAAATTGTTCCCCGAGATATATGTATGTTATTGTTCTCAACAATTGAATACTGATGCTTGTATTGTTGGGGTGCAAAGTAAAACGTTTGATAACTGATGCTTGTATTGTTGGGGTGCAAAGTAAAACGTTTGATAACTGATGCTTGTATTGTTGGGGTGCAAAGTAAAACGTTTGATAACTGATGTTTGTATTGTTGGGGTGCAAAGTGAAACGTTTGATAACTGATGCTTGTATTGTTGGGGTGCAAAATGAAACGTTTGATAACTGATGTTTGTATTGTTGGGGTGCAATGTGAAACGTTTGATAACTGATGTTTGTATTGTTGGGGTGCAATGTGAAACGTTTGATAACTGATGTTTGAATTGTTGGGGTGCAAAGTGAAACGTTTGATAACTGATGTTTGTATTGTTGGGGTGCAAAGTGAAACGTTTGATAACTGATGCTTGTATTGTTGGGGTGCAAAGTATATTTTTTTCTCGGTTTGTATTGAAAAGACTGTTTGCTTTGATTAGTATTAAAATATTGAAATAAAAATATGCAAATATTATTTGAATTGTTTCCTTGTGTTGCGAAAAAAGAAAGTTGCTTCTCAATGTGGTGTCGTACAATGAGACTATTTCGATGGAATTGATAAAGAAAACAATTATATAATCGTAACATCGAAAGCGTCAATGTCAAAGCCAACGTGTCAATGTGGAAATGTCATAGTCACTGTGCCAATGTCGAAATGACATAGCCAACGTGGCAATGTGGAAATGTCATATCCACTGTGTCAATGTCGAAATGTCATAGCCAACGTGACAATGTGGAAATGTCATATCCACTGTGTCAATATCGAAATGTCATAGCCATTATGTCAATGTCGAAATGTCATAGCCACTGTGTCAATGTCGAAATTTCAAAGCCGCTGTGTCATTTTCGAAATTTCCAAACAACTGTGTCAATGTCGAAATGTCAAAGCCAACGTGTCAATGTGGAAATATCATTGCTAACGTGTCAATGTCAAAATGTCATAGCAAACGTGTCAATGTGATAATGTCAAAGCCACTGTGCCAATGTCGAAATTTTAAAGCCAACGTGCCAATGTGAAAATGCCATAGCCATTGTGTCAATGTCGTAATGTTATAGCAAACGTGTCAATGTTGAAATATTTAAGGCACTGTGCCAATGTCGAAATTTTAAAGCCAACGTGCCAATGTGAAAATGCCATAGCCATTGTGTCAATGTCGTAATGTTATAGCCAACGTGTCAATGTCGAAATATTAAAGGCACTGTGTCAATGTCGAAATTTCAAAGCCAACGTGTCAATGTGGAAATGTCATAGACAAGTCTCAATGTCGGAATGTCATAGCCAACATTGCAATGTCGAAATGACAGAGTCAATGTCGAAATGTCATAGCCAACATGTCAATGTGGAAATTTCATAGCCAATGTGTCAATGTCGAAATGTCATTTCCACTGTGTCAATGTCGAAATATCATAGCCAACGTGTCAATGTCGAAATCTCAAAGCCTCTGTGACATTGTCGAAATTTCAAAGACCCTGTGTCAATGTCTAAATGTCAAAGCCAACGTGTCAATGTGGAAATGTCATAGCCAATGCGTCAATGTCGAAATGTTATGTCAACATGTCAATATCGAAACATTATAGCCACTGTGCCAATGTCGAAATGTCATAGCCAACGTGTCAATGCCGAAATCTCAAAGTCACTGTGTCATTGTCAAAATTTAAAAGCCACTATGTCAATGTCTAAATGTCAAAGCCAACGTGTCAATGTGGAAATGTCATAGCCAATGTGTCAATGTCGAAATGTTATGTCAATATCGAAATGTTATAGCCACTGTGCCAATGTCGAAATGTCATAGCCAACGTGTCAATGTCGAAATATCAAAGCCACTGTGTCATTATCGAAATTTAAAAGCCACTGTGTCAATGTCTAAAATTCAAAGCCAACGTGTCAATGTGGAAATGTCATAGCCAACTAGTCAATGTCAAAATGTCATAGCAAACGTGTCAATGTCGAAATGTCAAAGTCACTGTGTTAATGTCGAAATTTTAAAGCCAACGTACCAATGTTGAAGTGCCATAGCCACTGTGTCGATGTCGTATTGTCATAGCCAACGTGTCAAAATGGAAATGTCAAAGCCACTGTGCCAATGTCGTAATGTCATAGCCAACGTGTCAATGTCGTAATGTTATAGCCAACGTGCAATTATGGAAATGCCAAAGCCACTGTGTCAATGTGGAAATGTCATAGCCAACGTGGCAATGTGGAAATGGGAAAAGCCACTGTGCCAATGCCGAAATTTCAAAGCCAACATGTCAATGTGGAAGTGTCACAGCCAAGTGTCAATGTCGAAATGTCATAGCCAGCATGTCAATGTCGAAATGTCAAAGTCAATGTCGAAATGTCATAGCCAACATGTCAATATGGAAATGCCATAGCCACTGTATTAATGTCGAAATGTCATAGCCACTGTGTCAATGTCAAAGCCATTGTGTCAATGTGGAAATATCATAGCCAATGTGTCAATGTCGAAATGTCATTGCCAACATGTCAATGTAAATTTTCATAACCAAAGTGTCAATGTCGAAATGTCATAGCCCACATGTCAATGTCGAAATGTCATAACCAAATTGCCAATGTCAATATGTCATAACCAAAGTGTCAAAATGATATAGCCAACGTATCAATCTCGACGTGTCGTTGCCAACATGTTTATGCTGAACTGTCACAGCCAACGTGTCAAAGTCGAATGGTCACAGCCGAAGTGCCAATGTCGAAATTTCATAGCCAACGTGTCAATATGAAAATGTATCCACCGAAGTGCCAATGTCATAATGCCATAGTGAAAAAGCCAGCGTGAAAATGTCATTGCCAATGTGTCAATGTCGAACAGTCATAGCCAATGTGTCAATGTCGAAATATCACAACCAAGTTTTTTTAATGGCGAAATGTCACAGTCGAGGTACCAATGTCGAAACGCCATAGCTAATGTTTCAATGTCTGAATGACATTGCCAAGGTTTTAAAGTCTAAATGTAATAGCCATGGTTTCAATGTTATGCTCAAGTTTTCAATGTCGAAATGTTGGCTAAAGTGCCAACGTTAAAATGTCATAGTCAAAGTGTTTATGTCGAAATTTCATAACCAACGTCTCAATATCGAAATGTCATAGCCAACGTTTCAATATCGAAATGTCATAGCCAAAGTTTCGAAGGTAGTATATAACGTAAGGCATATATGCGCGTATGCATATGTTAAACTTGAAGTGACAATGTCAAAGCCTATATAAGAATTTTAAAAAAAAACACACGCTGCTGCTGTTTCTTCTGCTGTATCTGATGCTTTTGCTGCCGCTGCGCTGCTGATGCTGCTGCTTCTACTGCTGCTGCTGCTGCTGCTGCTGCTGCTGCTGCTGCTGCTGCTGCTGCTGCTGCTGATGATGATGATGATGATGATGATGATGATGATGATGATGATGATGATGATGATGATGATGATGATGATGATGATGATGATGATGATGATGATGATGACTTTACTTTTATATCATACAATATATTTGTAATCAATCAAAGAATGTAAAATATATAAGATAATACATTTGTTGATTTATTTTTCTTTAAAATTGTTCCCCGAGATATATGTATGTTATTGTTCTCAACAATTGAATACTGATGCTTGTATTGTTGGGGTGCAAAGTAAAACGTTTGATAACTGATGCTTGCATTGTTGGGGTGCAAAGTAAAACGTTTGATAACTGATGTTTGTATTGTTGGGGTGCAAAGTGAAACGTTTGATAACTGATGCTTGTATTGTTGGGGTGCAAAATGAAACGTTTGATAACTGATGTTTGTATTGTTGGTGTGCAATGTGAAACGTTTGATAACTGATGTTTGTATTGTTGGGGTGCAATGTGAAACGTTTGATAACTGATGTTTGAATTGTTGGGGTGCAAAGTGAAACGTTTGATAACTGATGTTTGTATTGTTGGGGTGCAAAGTGAAACGTTTGATAACTGATGCTTGTATTGTTGGGGTGCAAAGTGAAACGTTTGATAACTAATGTTTGTATTGTTCGGGTGCAATGTGAAACGTTTGATAACTGATGCTTATATTGTTGGGGTGCAAAGTGAAACGTTTGATAACTGATGCTTGTATTGTTGGGGTGCAAAGTGAAACATTTGATAACTGATGCTTGTATTGTTGGGGTGCAAAGTGAAACGTTTGATAACTGATGCTTGTATTGTTGGGGTGCTATGTGAAACGTTTGATAACTGATGCTTATATTGTTGGGGTGCAAAGTGAAACGTTTGATAACTGATGCTTGTATTGTTGGGGTGCAAAGTGAAACGTTTGATAACTGATGCTTGTATTGTTGGGGTGCAAAGTGAAACGTTTGATAACTGATGCTTGTATTGTTGGGGTGCAAAGTGAAACGTTTGATAACTGATGATTGTATTGTTGGGATGCAAATTGAAACGTTTGATAACTAATGTTTGTATTGTTTGGGTGCAAAGTGAAACGTTTGATAACTGATGCTTGTATTGTTGAAGTGCAAAGTGAAACTTTTGATTTTAGAATAATCTGACAAGTTTACTTATTAGCATGCTTACTTTAGTTTATGTAAACCTTAATGTGTAGCTCAAGAAACATACATCCAAACAGGCTATATATCTAACACAAAGTCGCTATCTTATTTAATTATCTGCTGTTATCATATAATTCTATCAAATAAAATTAAATTCGTTTGCAAAAATTATTTGATTAAAATAGTCATAGTTTGATTTAAAATCGTGCATGTTTTAATACGTTTTGAAAACGTTCATTTCTCAAAGAATATGTAGATCAATAATTGAAAGAAAACAATGAATTGAACTCAAATACATTTATGGCTGTGTGATATTTTGGAATCTTGGGATCAACATCTTTTTTGATAGAATGATCTTAAAAGGTATTAAACATATATAATTTTGATTTTCTTCTGTTTTCATGCCATCTGGATAATGATTAAGACTAAGATAGAGGTTTGACTGACGTATTTTCCTGATATTGGAGCCAGGTCTTTACTTATGTATGGATCATTTTTAAAAAAGGCGTTATGCGAAGTGTTTTACACGTGCATGAAACCGTGTGTATGTGCCTTCAAACTTTAGATAAAGAATTGATATATCATCAGCTCGTGTGTATGTGCCTTTAAACTTCAGATAAAGAATTGATATATCATCAGCAAGTGTGTATGCGCCTTTAACCTCCAAATAAAGAAATGATACATTATCAGCTCGTGTGCATGTGTCTTTAACCTTCAGATAAAGAAATGATACATTATCAGCACGTTTGCATGTGCCTTTAACCTTTAGACTTTAACCTTCAGATAAAGAAATGATACATTATCAGCACGTGTATATGTGTCTTTAACCTTCAGAAAAAATGTACAGGTCCAGCTCGTGTGCATGTGCCTTTTACCTTCAGATAAAGAAATGATGCATCATCAGCTCGTGTATATGTGCCTTTTACCTTCAGATAAAGAAATGATACATCATCAGCTCGTGTATATGCGTCTTTAACCTTCAGATAAAGTAATGATGCATCATCAGCTCGTGTATATGTGCCTTTTACCTTCAGATAAAGAAATGATACATCATCAGCTCGTGTATATGTGCCTTTTACCTTCAGATAAAGTAATGATGCATCATCAGCTCGTGTATATGTGCCTTTTACCTTCAGATAAAGAAATGATACATCATCAGCTCGTGTATATGTGTCTTTTACCTTCAGATAAAGTAATGATGCATCATCAGCTCGTGTATATGTGCCTTTTACCTTCAGATAAAGAAATGATACATCACCAGCACGTGTGCATGTGTCTTTAACCTTCAGATAAAGTAATGATACATCATCAGCTCGTGTATATGTGCCTTTTGCCTTCAGATAAAGAAATGATGCATCATCAGCACGTGTGTATTTGCCTTTAACCTCCAGATAAAGAAATGATACATCATCAGCTCGTGTATAATTATGTGCCTTTAACCTTCAGATAAAGAAATGATACATCATCAGCTCGTGTATATGTGCCTTTAACCTTCAGATAAAGAAATGATACACGTTCAGCTCGTGTATATGTGCTTTTATCCTTCAGATAAAGAAATGATACATCACCAGCACGTGTGTATGTGCCTTTATCCTTCAGATAAAGAAACGATACATCACCAGCACGTGTGCATGTGCCTTTATCCTTCAGATAAAGAAACGATACATCACCAGCACGTGTGCATGTGCCTTTATCCTTCAGATAAAGAAACGATACATCACCAGCACGTGTGCATGTGCCTTTATCCTTCAGATAAAGAAATGATACATCATCAGCTCGTGTGTATGTGCTTTTAACATTCAGATAAAGAAACGATACATCATCAGCTAGTGTTTATGTGAAGGAAATAGTCCATCATAATTCTAATTATACCAAAACTATGTGAGTGGGCCTTTAATAACACAACAATAGATTAGTGTTTGTCTACGCGGGATTGCAATAGATACGGCAGTCTAGCTAGCTGGTAAAGGTCCAGGTATCGAGTACATGGTCAACAGTCGAGGCTCTAAACCCGACTGTAAACATAACGATTACATATTGATAAAGCCCGACTTTTAAAGATGTACTATTACTCCCAAATAAGATATAACACATTTAATACAATTGTTGTAATATACCAAAAAGAATTTATAAAGGTCAATATTAATGGTGCTTATGGGGATATCGAGATTAATTTATAAGAAAGGTGAAGCAAAAACACGGTATTTCTACCTTCTGAAACGATAGAAGATCGCAGTTAATCTTTTAGCATTCACCAATCATTTAATTGTCTTGCGTTTTCAGCTATTAAATGCACGGTTATAATACTGCTAGCAGTAATTAATTATTTTCCATTAATGCATTATTTAGTAATCACATGTAGTTGAGGTTTATCACTCAAAATTGTATGTTATACATGTGTATGTATTGATTTTGAATAAGAGTGTCACTTTAAAGCATTTGTTAATAATGTATCGCGTGTGGATCTGTTATGGTATATCTTGTGGCTGCTATTGTTTCATTTCAGGGCTTTGTTTCAAGCAGATTCTATCACAGTGTGATCCAGTGATTCGGAACACTGGTTTGTGCCTATGTATTGATCCTGTGGAATAAGTTGTCACTTAAAAACATGTTTTCTTTTAGTGCAGTGAGCTGAATATTATTTTACAGAGTTTCGTTTCTTTCAAGATTTTGGAACAAACATTTACTACGTTTTAAGTTAGTTTTATTGTGTGTTTCTCTTCAATTAAACCGACTTACGTGTTTGGGATATTGTGTGAAAAGTTAAATGTGAGTTGGCGTGTTTTTGTTTTATTTCATTTCCTCTTTATATTTAAGCTGCACTCTCACAGATTGAACGTTTTGACAATTATTTTTATTATTTGTCTTAGAACGAGCCAGTTTTGCGAAAATGCATATAAACCAGTTATATTGGACTGTTGGCAAAAAATAGATCTCAGAATTTTATATTTAAGTTCAAAATTGTATGTTTTATGCATTTTTTTTAAACTGTTAGTAAGCCATAAAACATTAATTTTCGAACGGAAATATAAAAATCTGATCTTTTGTAAACAATGGTTTTTCATTGGTTTACAGATATTTACGCAAAAATGTGCTCTTTCCAAGACAAAAATAAAAAAGTTGTGAAAACGGTATATCTGTGAGAGTGCAGCTTTAAATTAAGTGTATATTGTAAATACATAATAGTTGCAACGTTTCGGGTTATATGTAATTTTACACTTTATGCACAACAAGGAATTTGATTTCTTGATGTTTGTATTTACATAAGTCTATTGTTGTATTGAATGGGATTGCATAATTATATGATGATGTTAAAATTCCCTGTTCGCACAGATATTCCCTTAATGATTTATTTGACGGTGAACTGTATACACAGACAGACATACAGATAGACAGATACAAAGACAGACAGAAGGACAGACAGACAGCAAGACAGACATAAAGACATATATAAAGACAGATATAAAGACATATAGACAGACAGACATATATAAAGACAAATATAATACAGACATACCGACATAAATACCGACAGACATACCGACAGACATACCGACCGACCGACGCGCGCGACCGACCGACGCTTGACCGACCGACCGACCGACGGACGGACGGACGCATGCTCTTACTTCGAAATAACTCACTGAATGAGAACCAAACAATGACTATATTTGGTGGTTGTAAGCTGCTTAATGGATTTACTGTTTCTTTTGAATGAGTATAATGAATAATGTTTCTTTGACTGGCCATCTCATTTGCGGAGGCAAAATCCTAAACACTAATGATACAAGGGATGCATTATAACACATTGTTACTAGTTTAACATGTTCAACGTTCCTGGAAATCGTACAGGAGTAATAAGGTTATACTTATAGTTTTTTGTTATTTTAAATCATTTGGCAAACAGCTATGGTGCTATATTTATCCCATAACTAATATACATCTAGAATGTAATACTACTTTGTCACCCATGCTTGAGTTATACATGCATGTATAATATTGATATAAAATTGAACCAGTCCTTAAAGGGACTGTGTCACAGATTGGCACCAAAAAAAGTTTTTTTCTGTAACGAATCTCAGGACAATTATCTAATAGAATGTGTTAAGCTTTGATATCATAATTGTAAAAAAGTACCAAAATGTAACAAAAAAATTGTGTCGGAGACCGGGTTCGAACCCTCGTCGCCAAAAATGAAGTCCAGTGTCTTACTCGCTGAGCTACAAAGGCTTATACTATTTGGGTGACATAATTAAGCTATACACCTACCTCGGTAATATCACGTGATAACACCGACTAGCCAATCACGCATAAGGAATGAATTCTACCTGGTAGACATACCCAGTAATCTATTTTAATGACAAAATACGAAAAAAACTGCTAAACTTCAGTTAGTAAGTTTCAATGCATTGTACACATCGATGCCAAGTTTATGTCAGTTTTCGACAATTTTCTATTTATTTCGCTATTTTATCATACGTAAGACAGCCCCTTTAATAATAAAGGCATTTTCATAGTCTTTGATAAGATTCACTTCCTTCCAGTAACAGTAAGTGTTATTAAAAAGTTAAAACAAACTTACCTTATTTCTCTCAATGTGTAGAAATGTAGAATTTATTTTATACTGAAACACAGTGTCGGTATTCACAAATCATCTTAAGTTATTTATTCACTCTTACTCCCAAATAAGATGTATCACAATTAATAGATTCAAGATTCAAACATATTTATTAAGTAACGTAAACATATTGTTTCTTGTTACATGATACGTTTAATTTACATCATATATCACGTGACATAATCATTTCTAATCAATTAATGCCATATTAAGTAAACAAATGAAAGAGAAAATTAATAAACATATGCATGCATAAATAACAATATCAAAAGAGGTTGGACTGGTACGTTATTTATCCAACAAAGAACAATTTAAATCCATTTATATTATTGCACTACATAATAGAATTGTTTTTATTTACCGAAAAGGATTAATAAATATCGAAAATAATGGTTGATATGAAGGATACCGTGTTTGAAAGAAAGTTGTAGAAAACACGGTGTTTCTACCTTATGAGACGGTAATTGATCACTGAAAATCTTTTAGGACCCACCGGTCATTTAATATGTGTGCGTTTTCAGCTATTAAATACATGGTTACAATCTTGTTGTCAGTAATTAATATTTTCCATTTAAACATTATTTATTAAGTATTTAATGGTTTATCACTTAAATTTTATGTTAATTAAACATGTGTACATATTGATTTTAAATACCAGTATCACTTTAAGCCTTTTCCTAATTTAAAAAGCGTACATGTCATACGATATCATTTGAATATATTTTCGTCTCATAACCGTAATTTTTTTCTTACTCCAATGTACAAAACTCTTAAAACTCATATATATTAATTCGACTATGATTTCTTAGGAAATTGACTTGAGGTGTTTTATTAACAAGCTCTCGTTTTTACATGTCAATGCAACATACAAATATTTTGTTTATCATAAAACAATATTAATCTTACACAAGTCAGCCACAAAATTATATGTAACACTCAACATAATGAACCTTTTGGTTAACAGTAAATCAGTGTGTGTATATATAAAGAAATACATATCTATACATCACCCAAATTATTACTTATTATCTTTACATATTATACCTAAATATTGACAACATTCTTGTTAATTTCATACACATTCACAATATTTATGTTACACGTAATAAATCTATCAATATACTAGTAACTTATGTTATAATTGTCACATACCATGTTGTTGTTTTTGGTTTCTATACATATTGTTGTAAGCTTTTTATGATTAAGTCGAATAAATGTTCTGTTCTGTTCTGTTATTTTAAATAATATCTTTATTTTAAACTGAATCTGAAACAATTTGCAAACTTTTTCATCAAATCTCTTTGTTTGTAACAACTTAATGATGCAGGCGACATCTTATTTTCGCGCGTTCAAATTGCAAATCAAACGACAATTAACGTCCGCGCTAATTCTCGCTATTTTCTTCTCAACTTAATTATTTTGAGAAGTCTCATTCAATTTAACGGAAACAACGGGAAAACACAATTTAAACAACAGCTTTAAGGGATATAAGTCATTTCGGAAATTGATGTTTGACGTTATCTGTCAATTTCATCTTTGACATCAATACTGACCAAATTGCAATTGTAACACTTGACGTTTTATCGTTACGGTGTTTAACGTCCCTTTGACGGTGAATGTAATCTGAAGTGTTTGACAATTTGTTTATAGAAATTTAAATTGTTTTAATCACCGAAATAGCATTTCGCATGATTACATGGTAAGAGAAACACGTGTTTTTATTACTGCGGTGTTTTAATTCTTAAAGCGGTTTTATACTGGATTATGATTATTATTTTTTTAGGAATTAAGAATGAACATATACAGGAAGTATATCGAATATTGTTTAAAATATTATTGTATAATCTCTTATTTGACAAATTATAACGATTTTAAGACGCAGCTGTGTATTGGATTATCGAAAGGTATTTAAAGTGCTCTAAATAGCGCACTTAAAGCAAATAATAACATTTGTGTCACAAGGTCGATCAGTAATTTAGTATTAAGTTGAAAATTGAAGATCAAACTGTATGAAAAGAGGGCGTTAGCGATTGAAGTTGAATTACATATCAAGACTAGTTTATTTTGCGGCTTTAAAAAGGAAAAAATATAACATTAATGTTCATTTCGAACAACTTCTTGTTTTCAACGATAGATATATCGTATATTGTGTAATTTATTTTCATCATAGTTTTACAATTATGATACAAGTTTTGTAATAAACTAAGCGATGTACGACAAGATGAATGTTTTCTTTAGCCAAAAGTAAACACGGAACACAATGAAATTATTATTTAAACAAGCTTTATTCAAAATATATGCACTTTCTATACGATATTTCTCAATATTTTTGATTGATTTTTTCAGTGAAAGTTAAATATCTACGCAGGCGGTTGGAAGAAAATTGAATGTGGACCATTTAGTAGAGGGAGCATTTAGCGCAGTGAATTAAGATTGAAAAGTGTGATAGGGCTTTTTAATAGCTCTATAATTTAGTCTATGGACAACTAAGCGGACCTTTTAAGGTGATCTGAATGGAATACTAAAAATATATAGTGGCTATTAATTCGTGTCGTAGTGAAAGTTGAGTTATTGAAGACACTGACCGATTGAAGAAGATAAAGCGATATATTCAAACGGGGACAAAAGGATATTGTTCAATTATTTATCGCCATTGGTCGTTGATAGACATCTGACCTCTGTTCTTGTGAAACTTGTGTGAATTTAAAACTGAAGTTATTTTGACAAACCTGGATGTGTTCAAATATTTAAGGTTTAAGACTCGGAGTGCTAAACAGTGTTACAATACTCAATGCACGTAATGGGGACGTAATGCGTTGACGTCAATATATGTACAGCAGCAGAGCTGAGTATGAGCGCCTTTGTTATGTGAAATCATAGAGACGTCCTTTGGAATGTATTAAATCATTATATCGTTAAATATATATATTATTACCGACCCCTCAAACTTGAGATAATTTGAGGTTAACAAAAAGTGACGTCAACGTGACGTAAATTCTGACGTGACGTGATGGAGACGTACTTGAAACGGACGTACAAGCAGAGAGTGGCGAAGGCCAGACGTGCGCAGGAGGAGACGGAGAGCTACCCATTTTGGGATTACAGGTAAATAATGAAAACCCTTTATAACTGTCTATCCAACAAGCTTCTGTCCGTCCATCCGAACGGTTGAACTTGTTCCGTCTAGCCAGTCTTTCTAGTTTTCTCTTCGTATTTCTGCAATTTGCATATTGACCTTAATAATCAGTGTTTTTGTGGATTAGTTATAAAGAGTTATTTTATAAGGGCTTATGCTGTGAACATTTTTTACAGACGTTCTATGGATGTGTGTTAAATTCTTGGTTGATGATCGGTCCCAAAAATCACGAAAATACTTAAGTCAAATCTCAATTTCAGACTCAACTCATTTTACCACATCACAGTAAAAGTTATTAAACCTCATTCATGCTTTAAAGCCTTTAAGAAGACGATTCTCTCATAGAATATGCTGATCAAAAACTTTTGGTCAAGATTCCGAAGAAAAACAAATCTACAGTATAAAATGTTATTGAATATTTCCCAATGTTAATAACAATTACCCAAGTATGTTTTTTGATCTAAAATAAGTTTTCTTTGAATTATTGACAAATCTGTTTTTTAACACATTCTATGAGTAAATATGTTTGTTTTTTTAAATATAACGAAACATGCAAGATTTTGAATTATAATTTGCTTAAATGTGGTAAATTGAGTTGAGCCTAAGGTTGAGATTTGACTTAAGTATTTTTTATTACATCGAAGCTGATAATGTTATGTAGGGTATTGTTTATTATATCATACACGATCAGATCTATAGAACACATTGTAAAAACAATAAATTTTTCAATGGTTTCGATAAAAAATAACGATCTTAAAAACAAAATCGAAAACAATTATTTTGTATTTGGGCGCTTATCGCATGAATGGTTACTTTGAAAAAAGACAATACCGAAAGACATTGACACTCATTCACAAGAGATAACAAGCGATAGTTATCGAAGTTTCAAGTTGATTAGAATCAGACATGTGCTTTTAGATGTCAGGACTTCTATCGATTACAAATTCTGAAGATGTATTTCTGAAGATGAAACGATCGATGGATTTTATCTGTAACATTCTGTAGGGATATTTCATAAATAGAATGAATCAAGCTGTTTGAATGAATATGGATACTTTTGTATAAATGCCATCACGCCATGCAGGATTCTGAAATTAAATATTGACTCGAGGATTTTATGCAGCTTGAAGAAAATCAAATACTTGGCAATGTATTGATACATTTAAAAGATCGCAGTCAATGGTCTTCTATGAATATTTCAATGTTTCCATTTTGCAATGTTTATGTACATCCATTTATTTAAATAATATTAGTTCTAAGTATAATAAAATCAGATAGTACACCTTTGAATGGTATCAATATGCAGCTGAGCACCCCCACACACACCTCACCACACACACACACCAGCCAATGAAAAAAGTTTACTTCAATTTTGTTAGAACAATGTGAAATGTTCGTACTCGACCATTAGGGAAGGGGCTCATGTAGAGGTACGCAATATCTGGGTGGGGCGGTAGGGGGAGAGGGGGAGGTAAACCTTTAATATGGGTACCAAACACCAAAAGGTTAGCTGACTGCTGTCTGTAATACCAAATATCTGACTTAAAGCCTGGCTTAATCAAAGCAGTCGAAGCGTATTTATACTTTTAATTTTACTTATCATAAACATATAATATTAAATGGTTGACATACTTGCTGTCATTCTGGAAAAGTTCAAAACAGGCTTTACTCAAACAGTCCGAGCTAGTAGTATTCATGTTAATTCTGTTTTTCACTATTTTGTCTCTATTATTTGTGTTCTGTTCTGTTCTGTTCCGGGTTTTCTTCCCATTGTGTTAATTCCTTTTCTATGCAACAATGCAGCACATGCTGACTATTTTTTTTTTGAATGGTAATAACCTCTTTTATAGTTTTTATTATAAATTAACAAAGGAATGTAATCTGAAACTTCATATTTGAACTCAATCAAGTTGTTTTGAGAACATAAGTTAAATATTATCGCATGAAAAATTGTCATAAATAAAGCCAATAGTAGGTATGTCACATTGTCAGATATGTTATATGATATGGTAAATACCATAATGAGGAATGTATAACATTATACGACAATATTACTGAAACTTAAGTGATACAATCTGCACTAGTATTGTTCAAATGTTCAAATGTTATTCAGTCAGAAAATGAAATGATTTTTTTGAAATGAAACGTTATTAATCTAATTTAAGTGTATTTTTCTGCTTAGGCCTAAACAAAAAAGCAATTGGTTCGGGTAACCCGACCCTATCTTCGAAATAGACGCCGACCCTACCGTTTTTATTGTCAGTTTTTTTAAGTATGTGTTAAACTTTGTAGTTTAAAACCTTTGAATCCTTATACAGAATATTACTTAAACAACATTCTCCATTGAGGACAATTACGTACAGACTAATAATAAAAAGCCTAGCTACTTTACCCTACCTGTTTTTGAAAAGGATGTAACCCTAACCAAACCATTATAATGTTTGGCCTCATGAGCTTGAATGACAGATTTAGAATGTTTTGTTTTCTTAAAAGTTTAATCAATTTAATGTTATCAGTATCTTTGTCGGTATTTAAAAACATCTTAAGTCATTTCCTAAGTTTAAGCATTCACTTGTCCTATAATATAATCAATTTAATAATATCTTAAATACTTTATCTTCATTCGTTGTATTGAATATATCTTTTTTTAAAAATGTTAAAAACACTGATTCTGTTTCTCTAACATGACAGTGAACAGTTTTATAGAATCGTTTTAAGTTAAGAAATAACTTAAGATGTTTTATGAATGCAGGCCCTGGGCTGGTATTCACAACGCATCTAAAGTCAGTTCCTAACTTAAGTTACTTTCTTATTTTACATATCTCATTGGGCGTATGATATAAAAACAATTCATAATGCTGAAAAACATTTTTTCATCGGCCATATTGAAAAGACATGCTTTAATGTTAAAAGCATTCATACAATTCTTTGAATTTGGCTATGAACATTTTTGTACAATCGATTTAAGTTAAGAAATAACTGAAGATATTTTATATTTTATGAATACCGGCCTGATCTACAATGTCCGGTAGATAGACTGTCAATCTTTTGTACAAAACATGTAGATTCAATAATTGCCCCCCCCCCCCCCCCTCCCAAAGATTTGTAATCTTATATCACATGTATGATAATCTTTAGATTTAGATATTAGATTGAGACAATGGTTTGTGGGACTATTTTTCACGTATACCGTGATATTTAGAGACGTAGAGTAAACAAACTCAGTCAGAATAATCGAAATATAAACAATAACCGATCGTAAAACAAACAATCTATTGACAGACTCAAGTGTATTGAAAAAATCTGTGTCCCATCAAATGTCTATACGTTTAACAAGCATTCTTAATTCCTTATGCACTTGACTTTGATTTATTTATGACGGCCGGCAAAATTGCTTATCACAGTTTTAGCCAATTTTCATCGGAATTTGGTGGAAACAAGCACTCTAAAAGGCATTGTTTGGAGATCTGCTCTCTGATTCTGTCAAATGATTATTTTGTGCCGGATTATAAAAACAGTTAAAGTGCTCTTAGTTTAATAGTTGTGTGTTCTTTTTATTATATAAAATGCATTGTAAGGAATTAAGCGAAGCTGTACGCTGTGCAGGCAGACAGGGGAAAACCGTGATTAAACTGTAGTCTAAATTTTATTATATAGGATGAGAATAAAAAAAAATCAGCTTCAAGTGACAATTTTTCAGCTGAATGTTAAAATAATTATTTGAATTAAGGTGAGTTACCGATAGTATATGTTTTTATTCTCG
Organism: Mya arenaria; assembly: GCF_026914265.1. Lineage (NCBI taxonomy): Eukaryota > Metazoa > Mollusca > Bivalvia > Myida > Myidae > Mya > Mya arenaria. Next base: position 37,954,143 of record NC_069136.1, read on the forward strand.
GAACTTATTACGCTTATAACTTTATCCTTTAAGATATATTTGTATAAATTATTACTGAATGTGGGTACCTAAACTTGCCTGAAAAAATAGCGAGACATCGGCTATGGTGTAAATGGAAGCCCCTGAATCACTTAATTTGAAAGGGACGCATACTTTTGTAGGACGTATAGGCACTTTATTTGGAAGGGATGGATACTTTTGTTCTGGACGTATCTTTCGTATAAATATATTTACACAAGTGTTTTATATATTGCAGGTCGCGGCGAGGCAGCGTGTCAGCATCCACTTCCGGTACATCGTCGTCTGGTTCCTCCTCATTTGACGGTAAGCATCCCTTCTAATGTCCCTATATCTCCATATATGTACCTGACCACCTGTATATACGGCGGTGTAAACAACCTCATACGGAGGGTAATCGCCCGACCCTGTCCGGTATGGAAATTAAGACAGGAACGTTGCATTTATTAGCCACGTTTTACTTAACTTTGTTAAACACGTCCGTATGTCCAGTGTAGTGAATTCGAAAACTGTACTTGTTTATTATCTTAACATAACCGATTCCATCCAAATAAACGACCTGATGAAATAAAATATCTTTATTTTTATACATCAAATACCTTAAAGCTGCACTCTCACAGAAATACCATTTTTACAACTTTTTTATTTTCTGTCTTGGAAAGAGCAATTTTTTTGCAAAAATGTATGCAAACCAAGTTTGCTGACAAAATAATCAGATCGTAGATTTTCATATTTCCGTTTGAAAATTAATGCTTTATGGCTGAAACCGTTCAAATGCATAAAACATTTTTTTAACTTAAATATGAAAATCTGCCATCTAATTTTTTGTCAGCAATTTTATATCACTGGTTTCCATGGATTTTCGCAAAAAATTGGCTCGTTCCAAGACAAAAAAATAAAAAAAGTTGTCAATGTAAGAGTGCAGCTTTAAGTTAAAATACATCGAATGTTGTATAAAATACTAATATACGGTAGTTCAGTGCGAATATATCTTATTAAAAGTGCACACACCCAGAAAACTCATAAAATAAGAATGAATTTGCGAATAATTGGTTCAAGCAACTATTCATTGAAGAAATCAGACACAATTATAGCGCTAATTTGTCAAATTGAAAACGCTGCTGGATCAAACAAAACGATATTTCGCAAAGGAACGTAAACTTAAAAATAAACTTTTGAGAAGTAGCAAATACATTGATTTACCGGCTGATCAAACATATTTTAAGTATATTTACATCGCATATTGCATTTGTATAAGTTTATAGCATGAAGTATAGTAAAAACACGACATCTTTAAGGTGGAGAAATAAAATTTTTGATTGATATACATGTTAATTTGACTATTATCGCTATTACACGAGTGAAAATGTTTTGTCTCGGGTGTGGTTTTCGAATTTTTAAAAAGAGAATGACAAATTTTGGCCAAGCTAAGACTCTGGTTTTTATTCAAAAGACCTTATTCAGGCTGTTGGATCATGTTTCAAAAATGCTATTTAAGAAGTCTTTATCATGAGCAATATCATTCGAGATTTCTATGCAAATCCACTTTTGCTAATCGGACATAAAATGACTGAAATCAGAGCTAGTCCAGTTTCTGTGCTTTACTTCAAAGGAAACAAGCCGGCACCACGTGTTACCCGCTGGGTTCCGTATTGATCCGATTTTTGAATCGGGTATTTCCGGTGATGAACGAATTGAATCGGATTGCGCTCGGCTTATATCACGGAAATCGCCGTGAATTTTCGATTGGAACGAAACATATAGGTGCCGAAATCTTCCGAACGCTACCGTAAAATACCGACAAATGCTGAATTCTCATTAATTCACTAATTGATCAAAGTATCACCGATAGCTGGAATCGAATTGATTTTTGTGCTTGAGCTCTTTAGATTGTTACAAAGACGTGAGGGTCCATATTTTGCAATTAAATATTTACAATGTCAATCTGTCATCGGCGTTGCTGTGAAAATGTCCTGTGTAAACTAATAGTGTTGAGAAATGGATGTTCGGAATGATTTGTAGTGCAAGATATTGCATATTTCTTATAGTGTGACCAAATTTAGCTACATGGATATGGATATATATAGCAATTATACAATGTTTAGTGAGTATTATATTGTAAGAATGATGTAATTGTTTAAGAATTTAATAAGTTACATATGCTTTATAAAATATGTAATATTTGTCACAAACTCTCAAGCGGAAAAATCAAAAAATACCTTAATCATGCATTGGGCGGTCATGTAAATGTATTTATAATTGATCAATTTTGTTCTTATACGTATGTTAACAATCTTCCTGTTTAAGATTTGTAATACATATTTCAACAATTTCGTTATGCCTATACTTACCAACTTTCGCTTATTTCAAAGGGTGCAGCCTGTCGTCCCTATCCTCCATCCGGTCAGCGGAGGCAACAGACGTTGGAAGCGCGGACTCGAGCTGCGCGAGCTCGGAGTCTGACGTCGTCATGGTGACCAGCGATCCCCGACGGCTTCAGCTCCACTTCCTGGTACACCAGCACGAGGTACGACCGTCCGACAGGGACATTCATGTTTATTTTCTATTAGACAAATTGTAAGACATAATTGCTCTCGTGTTGTGAGTGTCGTAATGTCATTCCGATGAACATATTTTTTTTTTAGACATGATGTGCATTTGCTAAACAGATAAAGGTCGTTTTGCTTTCTGGCTGTGCATGCTTAATTATTCCAAAAACGTTATAGTATAGTATAGTACAGTCGAACCCCGCTGGCTCGAACTCCGTCGAAAACACCTCGAGCATCGGAAAGTTCGAGTCAGGCGGAAATGCTTACATTCAGTAAAAGGAAATTGGTCCTTAAAATGTAGTTCGAGCCAACAAAAAAATCGAGCCATGCGATTTCGAGCCATCGGGGTTCGACTGTAATTTAGATTTGAATATTATCTGAGAAAAAAAACTGACTTTGTTTAAAATAAACCGGTAATCTCTAAACATTTTTAGGTTAAATACTAGTCTCTATTATTTGTTTAATTGGTCTCATGTACTTTTAGTATTGATTTTACAATTTCATTGGCAATTATGTTTAATACTGTTTATCTCCCCCTTTTTACAGGTGTTGCCGCTGGCAGAGCTGTACCGCCCGGTGGTGGACTGGGTGGACGCTGACCTCCATATATTCAAGGTCAGCTCCCCCACACACGACGATGACAACGTTAACCAGTCATTCAACCAGCCCCAGCGTGTCGCGCGCATGCCCAGCATTGCAGTCATGCTCTTCCTGAGCGAGGAAGGACCACTAGGGTATGAGCGGATACAGTCCGCGAAACGACGGTTTGAAAAACCGCCCTGGAGGTTTCACCATTCGGAACAAGTCGGTCAAGGAAAAATAAACTTGTATCCCTACAACAGTACGGACTACTTTTATACGTCAGAGGAGCTTCCGCTCTGGGCGCTACGAATGGTGCATTGTGGGAAGGAGTTTCTAAGAATAGTGCTATTTACCAGTGAAGAATCATGGAACGATATGATTGCGTTTTACAAGTTGATAATTGGTTTTGAACCGGACACAAGTAAAGACGATTTCTGTTTGTTTACAGTGTACTCTCGTGGCCATTATGACGTGCAACTCGCGTTGAAGAAGCTTAAGGGGGACACCTCACCACGTCCACTTAATTCCGTAAAACTACAATTTAGAGTGCCAGATGTTGGAAGTTTAGTCCCCCTGTTTCCCAATGTGTGCAAACCGGTCTCGGATAATGTTTGGGAAACGAAGGACCACGACGGCAACGTCATTACAATTGACGTCACAGGCAAACCTCGGCCTACGTCATCGACACCAACAGACAGTCGAAACGTGACGTCACATTCGAGATCGTCATCACGTTCATCACGATCATCCCGAACATCAAACGGTTCCACAAATTCGGAACACTCGGACAACAAATCCGTGCAATCATTGACATCAGTGACGTCATCATCTATATCGTCATCGATGACGTCAGTTTCTAGTGACAGATCGACGTCAAGTTTTGCGATTAGTGTGACGTCACGGGATTCTGAGGACGTTCCCCCAAAGTTACCACCGAGGGTACCTCTGAGAAAGGCTCCTCCGCGACCACCGAAATTACTTCCGAAACCGAAAGAGTGCTTAGCCTCGCTTCAGGGCTTTTATGTCTAACAAAATATGTATTGTATACTTAAAATTTTATTTCACTAAAGATCTGGCCCCTATTTCACGAAACTTCTTAAGTCTATTATAACCGAATAAAGCTAAGCTCACTATTTTTGTTTTTCTATAATTTGTGTTATTTAAGTTACTTTTTTTTAGGATTTTTAGACTTTAAATAGTAAAAATCTTTATGCTATTCACAATAAACCGTTTTTACTTAATCAAAACCAAATTTAAGGATGTATTACATTATTGAAATAAGCTACTTAAACCTGTTAACTTTAAGAAGTTTCGAGAAATTGGGGCCAGGTCATGAAATGTTTATTTATGTACGAAATTACATTCTGTTGTTTTCTGAATGGTTCCATTCGTATTTTTTCAATTGAAATGTGTCATATAAACATAATACGTAAATATGGATTTATATAAACACCACTAAACATTTTTATCTAAAAATATATGTTGAACATAATTATATATTTATAAATTGTTGAGAGATATTATTTATACTTGTTGTTTGTTACGTATTGTAAATAAGATTTGATACATGTAATGCAGTGACGTTTTGTATGTATATGAGATTATAATTATACTATCTGTAATTATATATGATATTTCTGTACTTTCGCCAATACGAATGCAGAATTGGGAGAAATTACTTGCTAGAAAATGTGAAAAAACACAATAATAAAAATATCAAAATAAAGTTAAATTGTTTGTTTTTATTGAAACTTACACATGTAATATTAATTCTACCTCATGTACAAGGTTTGGAATCACGTGACTTCAATGGGCTTTTAACAAAGGTCACCACGGGTCACCATGGACTTCCACACGTGTGAAATAGATGTGCTTGTATTTCAATGATTAATAATTTTAGCATTGCATCCTTTTACAAAATTCCGTCAAGTTGAAATTTTGGTCAAGGATTGCCTCATTAAAAACAAGCAAATCTTAAATACTTCACACGTTTAGAAGCAGAAAATAACATAGTCTTTTATAGGCTGAGAAATGTGTTCATATCTTTTCTGTCAAAAAAGTTATGTAGAAATATACGTCACTAACTTGTTTGTTTACATCGCTTGTGACCCGTGGTGACCAATGTGAGAACCCCTTTGAAATCACGTGATTCCTCACTCTGATTTATGATCTGGTGTCTTTTGGACTTGGCGAACTCAGGGTAAATATAACACATTTGTTGTTTGCCGGGCTGTCGACATACGGTGTTGCATTTATTTTCACTAAATAACTAGTTATGAATGGCGTATAATGCTGAATAATTGTATGAACCAAGTTCATGTGAAGACGTAGACATGGGGGTCAAGGTCGATGTAACTTGGTATGTGGCAAGTTTATGTGAAGACGTAGACATGGGGTCAAGGTCGATGTAACTTGGTATGTGGCAATTCATGTGAAGACGTAGACATGGGGTCAAGGTCGATGTAACTTGGTATGTGGCAAGTTCATGTGAAGGCGTAGACATGGGGGTCAAGGTCGATGTAACTTGGTATGCGGCAAGTTCATGTGAAGACTTAGACATGGGGTCAAGGTTGATGTAGGCTTCAATTCCAAGTCTTATGTAAATTTTGATGGTAAATTTGTCTGCAAATATCCAAATGAATAGTGCTTAGGTCACATTTAGATAATCTGGACATATCATATGGACAACAATTAAGGGACGTTGCCAATTGAAGCTTGTCGTTAGATAACAGAAATTTCGCCTTAGGGTTGTTGCAAGCTGGGATATGTGTATCTGACTTCGCATGTAAATTTGGAGTTCATGAATGAGCTGTTTTTCGTCTGCAAGCCCGATTCCAAGAAACGGGCAGCGTTATGGACAGGCAGCGGTCAGTAAGAACTCGTAAAACGACGCCACGCGAAGATCGGTATATTGTGACGTCATATTGACGTCATCGTTTCATGGTCGCCCAAAAGCTTGCGGTCGACTAAAAAACTGTCACAGAAACAATTCTTCAATTTTAAGGACCTGTAACCGCCTAAAGGTCGCGCAACTTCGTGCTCGTCGCCCTTACACCGACATACCGTTGACTGCACGTCACCGTGCAGAACGTCTAAATAGGGCACGCCAACATGTTGGCTGTACTTGAAGGCATTTGAACCGGATAATCTTCAAGTATGAATCAAAGTTAAAACTACTAAAGGCAGATTGTAGTATCCGTGTATCGAGACGAAAGGTTGGACGACTGGAACCTGGATCAAAACGACGAGTAATTAATGACCGCGAACTGTCCAAAAGACTGATTGGCATTTACAGGGCTCTGCTGGCCTTGCTCTTCTGGAGGATAGTGAAGCTTACCTCGTTGGTCCATAACTAAAGACAGTACGTGGAATCTTAATGATGCTCGCTCTTGTAATGGAATCGTTGTTCACGTCAGTGTACCGAACATAGCTAACCTTCATGCTGACGTTTTACAGCAAAATAAAGCGCGCTGCCATACTGCACGTTTTACACAGAGCGTTTTGGCGGGACGTAACATTTATTCTCTTGATTGGCCTGCCAAATCACCTGATTTCTTACCGAGCGTAAAGTACGTAACATATATGACATCAACAGCTTTGTATCTTGTGGACCTTGAGCGGGCATTGCACGAGGACGGAGGGCGAGTACACCACTTCACGTTATAAGAACATTAATACACAGTATGAGTCTTCGGTGTGTAGCTGATATTGATACAGGGGTGGCCACACGATATATTGAATTTGGCAAATTTTTCTTTTATTTAGACACCCATTTTAAACGTGTAATGTTAAAAACTGGAATGAGATGGTATTTTCTGTTTATATTGTTTACAAATGTTGGATAAACTATTTACTTTACAGCGCATGTGCATAGTTGGGGCGAAGGTTTTAAAAATCACCAAATTTTGCATACTTCTACTATAATAAGACATGACGTTTAAAACAAGTGCGGAGAACAATCCTGAGAGGCCGACTGCCTTATGAAATAGAGGCCCTTTAGAGGGCCCTGGGATATAAAAGGAGTTTCTGTAATGAATGGTAGTTTATTTCACATTTTGTCACAAATTCGTTTTTTTTTGTGATCAGCAGCACAGTTAACATATGTTTGATATGGTAAGCCAATTAGTTAATCTTTATATTGTTATTTCCCAAAATATTCCACAGGGTATAAGTACAGACTTAACTTTTTTTCTTTTGAGTAGATCTTTATATTAATATAAGAAAATATAAAAGTTCTTAATTCCACTTCAGTGCATAATTATTGATCCATATAATTAATGTACATTAAATCAGGGGAACTTAATCAGTTATCAAAATAGTTCATTATTGAACGCGTTACCTCCCATGCATCGTACATCTCCGATCTAAGTTGAAAGATGCACTCTAACTCCCAAATAAGTTTTACCACAATAAATACAATTGCTTTAAAATACCAAAAAGGCTGAAAGGTGCAGAAAACACTATATTTCTTCCTTATAAGACGATAGTAGATCGCACTAAATCTTTTAGCACTCACCAATTATTTAATATTTTTGCGTTTTCAGCTATTAAATACACGGTTACACTTTTGTTATCAGTTATTAATATTCTCCAAAAATGCATTATCTAGTAAGTAGTTAAAGGTTTATCACTCAAAATTTGTGTTTGTTATACATGTGTATGTATTGATTTTGAATAAGAGTGTCACTTTAACTTTTTTTACGTGAAATGATATTCTAAACGTTGGGTTTTAAAATTATAGTGTTTTGTCTTTGAAGGTGTGGCCAGGATGCTTATAAGCCCGATCTATTCAACGTATGTTTTTTTATTTATCCAAATACAGTCGAAACCCGTTGGCTCGATATCGCTTGGCTCGAATTCCTCGTTGGCTCGAACTGGATGGATGTAAAAGACCGATTTTGTTTTACTCTTTGTAAGCATGCCGCTTTGCTCGATATTCGCGAGGCTCGAAGTATTTTGGCCGGTCCCTGCGACATCGATCCAACGGGGTTCGACTGTAAATATCAATATAGGGGAACTGAACGCGTTACCCCCAATTTGTCATGCATCAGATGTTGTGATTTAAGTCTTATTCGTGTTTTTGGACGGGGGCCATTATGCCTTTAAACCCGGTCTATTCAATGCATGTTTTTTTTTCTGGGATATACGGGTCAATGAAAACCATATCGGGTGAGGGCGAAGCTTGAGCCCGAATATGGTTTCCTGAGCCCTGTAAATCCAATACCGTATACCCCCTGGACTTCCAGAGCGGTGGGTGTAATTTTCACCTTTACACCGGGTTGCCATTACATACGATACCGCAATTCATTTCCGTGCAGGTTTCACGATGCGGTGTAAGTGGATAATTTACTCCGAGTATGTGAAATTTGGTCCGGGACGGAGGAAGGGAAGAAACAAGGATGTGGAATTCGAACCTCGCGTGTTTTGTAGCAAACAATCATGTGTATAAAAAAGATGCACCGAACTAAAAATTAGATCTCGCGTCTTCTACATGAAAATTCAGGATGTGAACTCATATGAATTTCTGCATTATATAATCTGAAAAAAAGATCCCGTGTTACGCTTTTACGCCCCCCCCCCCCGGTCCGGGGGTATACCGGGGATAGCGGGGGAAATATGCCTTGTTTTTACCTTCCATGTGGCCGGCCGCAGTGCCGAGTGAATGCGCTGGTTTTGTTTTCGCGCCGAAAATAGCAGGGAATGGGCCTTACCTATGATGTCCCTGAGGTGCGGGGGCATTTTCGGGGATTTTACTAGCAATTTGTCTTCACAGGGCGGGGATTTCACCTGAGACTGGCTGGACCGAAAGTCAAAAGCCCACTTTTCACCGGACCTAGGGGGCCGTGGTTATAATTGACTGGTGCATTATGTTTTAAATAATTCAAAATAAACAATACTCATAAGGGGCATATAAAAAGGTTAAAATCAAATAATAAATTCATTGAACCAATAAAGCGGCCGTAAATTTGAAAGTTTTCAAATTAAATATGCATAAAAATGACACAGCATGGAACACGGGCGTTCAATGTAAATTTGTTTTCGCTGTTATTGTTGCGTTCAGCAGGACATTTATTTAATTTATCTGTCATAAATGTTGGCACATGAGTTTGTGTTATAATTTAGCCCATCGACGAAATGTCGTGACAGCTGGAATATTGAAATTCTTCACCAAATCAGGAAAAAATAGCAAAAAAAAGAAAACAAAGAAATGTACAAATATCAAAATAATGTTTTGTCCAATGGGAAGGCAGTATTTCTTAAGTTTTCTAATACATTTATTTCATCAAATCAACAGTCAGCCGTTATTGATTTTAATCAAGTGAAGCGGTAGATATCAACAGTGACTGGCCCAGTTAGTGGGTAGTTTACACAATATAATTAGACCACTTAACAAGTTAAAGATGTTTGGTATGACCTTACACAAAATAAATTTTTGAAACCATTTATTTTTGTTAGTAAATACTTACAGTATTTAACCATTACTTTAAATTGATTATTTTAGTTAATTTCGGGAGAAGATGCTTTACTTGCACTGTCCATTAAGGGCAGTTAAAGGGGCGTGGTTCATTTGTTTATACTTAGAGATAAACTAAACAAATAACTGGTTGATTAAGGCCTCTTGGAAGTTTGTTATTGTCATTTACCTACACCAAAGAGTACCGACAAAAATTATGACTTTTTTAATATATCTTCCAATAAGCGACAGCTACAGTCGAAACCCATTGGCTCGATATCGCTTGGTTCGATTTCTTCGTTGGCTCGAACTGGATATAAAAAACGATTTTGTTTTACTCTTTGTAAGCAGTCCCACTTAGCTCGATATTCGCGAGGCTCGAAGTATTTTGGCCGGTCCCTGCGATATCGAGCCAATGGGTTTCGACTGTAGCTGTGGCTTTTATTCTAATCAATAACAATGTACATAAAAATGTTGACAACTACAGTTCAATGATCACAGTTATATATTAAGTGAAACAGTCTCAGAGGAGTTGTGTACCATGGTATACAGTCGAAATATGTCGAACTTCGTTATCTCGATGTTCTGGTTATGTCAATTTTATTGTTGAATGTATTGGTTTGAGTTATAGACTTTTTTATATGTCGTTTATTTCGAATGTTCGTTATCTCGAAGTATTTCGCGACTTCGACAAAGCGAGTTTTGAATGTAATTGATACTTACCACGACTGCAGACCCTAAATACCTTAATTCGTCTTGCTATCGGCAACATTTTTCTTCTTTTTATTATTAAACTTCAAAGAAAAGTTCATGTCTCATGTAACATCTACATAAGGATATGTTTTTACAACTTTGCAGAATTGTTTATATTTAAAAACATACCCCCCAGCGTATGTTCCTTGAAAATATATAATAGCTTTTAAATGCTGAAATGCTAAATTGTTAACGCTGTATAATCGTTGTAAGATAAAATTGTTAAAGTAAAAACAATCAAGAATTGAATAGCTGTTAACAAATGAGTTACTAACTAAATTGATATTTTACTTGCTTCAAACAGACCCTATGTAAATGTTTGCTCGAAACACCGCGGGATTCCGGAGCAGTCAACAGTTTTCAGGAATGTTGGCGCCCGACGTCCGGGTGTCACAGACGCTTGTCAATATGTTCCCGGGGCGCTTGCAGCACGGCGTGCGCGGACCTTCTTTACGGCACACGCCTTAGTGTACAAAAGCACCGTGTCTTACTTTAATATTCGATGTTTACTTTCCTCTTTTTTTGTTATCAACAAAGGCAGAGTTTATCGCAGTGTGCTTATTGTTTGAGCTTATGTCGCATAATTTAATAATGTAATAAGTTTGTAAACTATTGAATCAATTATGTCTGTCAGGAGAGGAGGGGTGAAAAGTGCAATTAAGAAAAAATATCAATGTGTGAGTCATTTTAAAAAGTACATTTGTCCTCCCATAATATGTTTTCGATTTTCATTTTTGATTTCCTTCGGACAGATAGTTCGATTCGAACCGGAAAACCCCCTGATATATCGTATAAGTGCAGTAGGCAATATGGGTCCCATGCCCCCGAAGAACACCATTTTGTTTTTTGCATGAAGTTACGGAATGAAGTCTGAAGTTTCATATTTTCGATGTTCCCAGATTTTTTTTTTTCCAAATATGCTTTAAATGCAAGATGGCCGCCAAGATTGCCGCCATAAAATGAAAATAAACCCTTTTTCATAAGCTCCCTCTCAGTTACTCCATGTAGAAGTGTATTAAATGAGGCACATCCTTTAAAAAAACGGGTTATTTTCATTTTATAGCGGCCATGTTGGCGGCCATCTTGATTTTATAACTTTATTGGAATTTTTTTTTTTTGGGAACATCAAAAAAAATAAATAAACTTCAAACATCATTTATTCATGTCATGCATTAAACAAAATGATGTTCTTTGGGGGTACGGGACTTCTCTTGCCTACTAAATTATACTGGTATGGTAAAGTTGGAGACCTGACGACATTTTTTAAAAAATAACGTTTCTTTTTTTGTTTTGTTTTAAATTTCATGTATTTCTGGTCTATATTGAACAGATTCCGAATTTGAATGTCGTGTTCGCTCAACGAACGAATATGTTCAAAATTTATATGTCGAGCTGGTTCGAACTGTCGTATGCAATGCTCCGCGACATTACAACGTAAATATTTGCCCATATATTAAATGTACTTCTCAATATTGTATAAGTACATGAATGATTAAACCTTACAAATAATTTACAAAGGGGACGAAAATTTAAACAAACTAAAGTAAATGAACTATGGGGGATTTAACTGTGATCAGATTAGATGACTAGTATTGATAAGTATAATCTGTATACCACATTTAAGCCACTGTGGGAATCATACATTGAAATGGAACTGATCTTATCTTTTTTTCTTTGATATGATTTGTTTTGAGTTCTAATTTGATCATTAAAATAACAAACACTATTATATAAACATTTTAGATCAAGACTTTACGAATTCGTCTACTCAGCTATTAATTATATTACATTTTTGTCACTGTACTGTATATAACTCGAATATACGCGTTTTCATGTATACAGCCGAACCTGATTGGCTCGAATTCGCTTGGGTCGAATTCTCGTTAGCTCGAACTCGCTTGGCTCGAATTCCTCATTGGCTTGAACCGGATGTAAAGGATCGATTTCTTTATACTGAAGGAAAGCATTCAACTACCTCTTGGGTGAGAGGCGAGCACCTACACTACAAGTCCACTCGAATACACTGAAAACTACTTGTGATAAACGATTGATAGAACCATATTTGTACATGCAGTCGAACTTCGTTGGCTCGAACTCCCAAGGACCTGCAAAATACCTCGAGTCTCGAAAAATTCGAGCGAAGCTGGAATGCTTAGCTTCCGTATAAAGCAATCGATCTTTTACATCTAGTTCGAGCCAACGAGGAATTCGAGCCAACGAGGAATTCGAGCCAACGGGGATCGGCTGTATTTTATCGAAAAACATGACATATTCATATATTGACTATAGTAACGTGTGATGCAGACGGTTTCTTAATTCAATGTCGTCTGTACTTTGAGCTATTTCAATATTCAGGAGTGGTTTGTACGCCCCGCTTCTGCGTATATATAGTTTGTGTTCGATGTTACAAACATGCTTTAGAGTAATACAAGTACCGTTTTTGCTATAAAGTTTTGTTTGAATCGCAAAAATCCTGTGCTCGTTAACGTCTCAAGTTTATATGGCTGCCATTGTTAGACGTTAAGATACAATTAACTCCAAAACATGACTTCCCACGAAGATAATACCTAGTATATAAGTCATACATTTAAGCAATTACATACGTCTCTCATTCATCTAACAATCACTTCAAGGAGAAACGTAGATTTAAACAAGATTTCTTTAATCCCCTTTTGTTTTCAAGTTGAGTCTTAAATACTCAAGTGTCCTTACTGTATTTGATAGGTACAACTTAAGACTGACACTTTAGTATTTGATATTTCATGCGAAAGGGCTTACGGTGACTCCGATCAGAAAGTCTGTGATTGTAAATGCTCGGGATTAGCTAACCGCTTGAGATAGATTAAAGGGACTATTTTTATGGAGGATCAACGGCCGCTGAGCCGTCAAGAGGTTGAATTTAATGCAACTTTGGCAGATTTATTACAAATTGTTAAATTCTCACACCAGGAGCTCTATATGACACTAAAACCTCCGACAGTTTTGTTTTACACTGATTGGTATATTGTTTGGTAATGGATTACATTGGAGACGACAGAATTTTCTCACCAGGAGGGATGAAGTTATTAAATATTCAGTATATACATTGTTTGTCCACATATTATTGATTTAAAGCTGCACTCTTACAGATTGAACGTTTTGACAGCATTTTTATTTTTTTGTCTTGGAACGAACCAATTTTTGTGAAAAAGCATGGGAACCAGTTATATAAGAGTGCTGACAAAAAATCAGATGGCAGATTTTTATATTCAAGTTCAAAAATTGATGTTTCATGCATTTTTCTTACACCGTTAGTAACGGTTTAAGCCATAAAACATTAATTTTCGAACGGAAATATGAAAATCTGCGATCTGATCTTTTGTCAGCAATCTTTTATCATTGGTTTGCAGATATTTACGCAAAAATTTGCTCTTTCCAAGAAAAAAAATAAAAAAAAGTTGTCAAAACGTTCAATCTGTGGGAGTGCACTCTCACTAATGGACCGTTTCAACACCCTTTTGTGTTTTGTCTTTGAAGTTAGAATGAAACAATTTTTGCGTAATTGTCTGAAAACCAGTGATGAAGACTAAGAATCAGATCGCAGTTTTTCATATTTTCGTCCGAAAATTGATGTTTTATGCCGGTGGAATCATTTTTCTTAAAGTGTTAGTAATGCTTTTAGCCAAAAAACTTCAATTTTTGAACGTAAATATTAAAAACTGCGATCTGATATTTTGTCAACAGTCTTATATTACTGGTTTCCAGATATTTACGTAAAAATAAGTTCATTCCATGACAAAAAAAAGTAAAAAAAAAGTTGTCAAAACGTTCAATCTGTGATAGTGCAGCTTTAACACTGTTTCTTATAACTTACAAAACACATTGACCTTAAACTGAATTTGCTAGGAATAATCTGTTAGGCGACCATAAATAAATTGCTGGATTTTCATCCCCGGCCGCCCCATCCTTTTCCGACATACCTTAATTGTTTAGACTCAAATAAAAATGTGGAACTAGGGTCCGTTTTTGCGTATCGGTCTTGTATTGTAACGGCATCACTCAGCTACATAGCTCCGGTCAGCGGTGATACAGCAGTATAACAACGGCGGCGTTTCGGTATATCTCCGGTCAGCGGTGATACAGCGGTAGAACAACGGCGGTGTTTTGGTATAGCTCCGGTCACCGTAAATACGGGCGTATAACAACGGCGGCGTTTCAGTATAGCTCCGGTCAGCGGTGATACAGCGGTAGAACAACGGCGGCGTTTCAGTATAGCTCCGGTCAGCGGTGATACAGCAGTAGACCAACGGCGACGTTTCGGTATATCTCCGGTCAGCGGTGATACAGCGGTAGAACAACGGCGGCGTTTTGGTATAGCTCCGGTCAGCGGTGATACAGCAGTAGACCAACGGCGGCGTTTCGGTATATCTCCGGTCAGCGGTGATACAGCGGTAGAACAACGGCGGCGTTTTGGTATAGCTCCGGTCACCGTAAATACGGGCGTATAACAACGGCGGCGTTTCAGTATAGCTCCGGTCAGCGGTGATACAGCGGTAGAACAACGGCGGCATTTTGGTATAGCTCCGGTCAGCGGTGATACAGCAGTAGACCAACGGCGGCGTTTCGGTATATCTCCTGTCAGCGGTGATACAGCGGTAGAACAACGGCGGTGTTTTTGGTATAGCTCCGGTCACCATAAATACGGGCGAATAACAACGGCGGCGTTTCAGTATAGCTCCGGTCAGCGGTGATACAGCGGTAGAACAACGGCGGCGTTTTGGTATAGCTCCGGTCAGCGGTGATACAGCAGTAGACCAACGGCGGCGTTTCGGTATAGCTCCGGTCAGCGGTGATACAGCGGTATAACAACGGCGGCGTTTTGGTATAGCTCCGGTCACCGTAAATACGGGCGTATAATAACAGCGGCGTTTCAGTATAGCTCCGTTCAGCGGTGATAAAGCGGTAGAACAACGTCGTTGCTTCGGTATAGCTCCGGTCAGCGATGATACAGCGGTAGACCAACGGCATCACTCCGTTATAAAGCTCCGGTCAGCAGTGATACAGCTATAGAAGATCGGCGTCACTTCGCTATATAGCTCCGGTCAGCGGTGATACAGCGGTAGAACAACGGCATCACTCCGCTATATGGCTCCGGTCAGCGGTGATACAGCGGTAGAACAACGGCATCACTCCGCTGGATAGCTCCGGTCAGCGGTGATACAGCGGTAGAACAACGGCATCACTCCGCTATATAGCTCCGGTCAGCGGTGATACAGCGGTAGAACAACGGCATCACTCTGCTGGATAGCTCCGGTCAGCGGTGATACAGCGGTAGAACAACGGCATCACTCCGCTATATAGCTCCGGTCAGCGGTGATACAGCGGTAGAACAACGGCATCACTCTGCTGGATAGCTCCGGTCAGCGGTGATACAGCGGTAGAACAACGGCATCACTCCGCTATATAGCTCCGGTCAGCGGTGATACAGCGGTAGAACAACGGCATCACTCCGCTATGTAGCTCCGGTCAGCGGTGATACAGCGGTAGAACAACGGCATCACTCCGCTATGTAGCTCCGGTCAGCGGTGATACAGCGGTAGAACAACGGCATCACTCCGCTATGTAGCTCCGGTCAGCGGTGATACATCTGTAGAACAACGGCATCACTCCGCTATGTAGCTCCGGTCAGCGGTGATACATCTGTAGAACAACGGCATCACTCCGCTATGTAGCTCCGGTCAGCGGTGATACATCTGTAGAACAACGGCATCACTCCGCTATGTAGCTCCGGTCAGCGGTGATACAGCGGTAGAACAACAGCATCACTCCGCTATGTAGCTCCGGTCAGCGGTGATACAGCGGTAGAACAACGGCATCACTCCGCTATATAGCTCCGGTCAGCGGTGATACAGCGGTAGAACAACGGCATCACTCAGCTATATAGCTCCGGTCAGCGGTGATACAGCGGTAGAACAACGGCATCACTCAGCTATATAGCTCCGGTCAGCGGTGATACAGCGGTAGAACAACAGCATCACTCCGCTATGTAGCTCCGGTCAGCGGTGATACAGCGGTAGAACAACGGCATCACTCCGCTATATAGCTCCGGTCAGCGTAGATACAGCGGTAGAACAACGGCGGCATTTCGGTATACATCGGTGACAGAGAAGTCACTGTAGCATTTTGTTAGCGCATCGGCCATTACGCCGGTGCTTATTAACATCGGTGTTAGTGCGGCCAGTTTTTTGTTCTACCCTTTATTTGAAGCTCCGATGATTTTCCCGCCGTTATTTATTGCGTGCTCAGGTTGAGGTTTGCAAGCTACATCGGTAGATTATGATATGCCCTTATTATCTAGAACCGGACGTAGACATGTCGTTTAGTCGTAATATATACGTCACTCGGGTTGGGTTTGTGTTAGGGTGAATGGGTGGCAAATAGAAGTCGCCTTTTTAAATACTTATATAACTAGATGTGCCATTTTTATACCTTCTACATGTTTTTTTATAGACACCATCTTTCTAGTGTTACCCTTTTTCACTTTGCATGCTTTAGATTATCAAGTAGGTCTCTTGGTGAGTAATTACTAATGTATAAATTTTTCTCACTTGATTTCGAATTGATTGAAAGAGTTGAAAAGACCTTCGAGGGGTCGCTGCTATTTATAAAATATGTCGGTCCCGAAACTTTATACCAAGGGAACAATCCTAGGAATAGTGTTGCACCTATAGGAGTGATTTTAAAGAAATATCACAGATCGCTGAGGGTCATATGACATTATAAGGACTGACCAGTCAGCCCCTGAAGGTAGATATGGACCGAGCCGTTTGCCGGGGTCCATTCACCTTCGGGAGCTAATTGGCCGGTCCTCATAATTTCATACGGCCTGAAGTCGTGTACATGTATCACATTTCTTATATCACATATAACAAAAGATTTAAAGTTACCATTCATTATTTTAAAGCGCTTTTGATACGTTTTATTGAACAACGCAAATAATGTTTACTTGCGACATGATTTCTCCGTTAAAAAATCGCAAGACGCAATCGCCAGTTTATTGACGTCAGCGGTCCATATAATATTTTTGCCGAGGTCGGGACCGGCTGGACCGCTGACGTCATAAAACGGGATTTTTACTTAAATACACTGATATATGATATATTATATAAATACAAAGAAGGAAAACATTAATGTAAGATAAAATATTCAACTGTAGTACGACATTGTTTAAATCTCTGCTAGAAACTAATTCGCGCCAATGATGTTTGATGAAACGATCCCCGAGTCCTCAGATTACGAAATATACGACAAGTGTTTGAGAAACATATATAGCTTTTTACAGCTATCAATATACTGGAATCTTAGATTATCCCATTGTTCTTTAAAATAAATAAAATGTATGCGTGGGACGATAAAGGTACACTAAATTCAAAGACAGTGTTTAAGGACACGTGTGTAAAATCCCCCCTCCCCCCCCCCCCCAAAAAAAAAAATAATATACGTATCTTTAAGGGCGATAACTATGTATTTTGATAAGGTTTAATTATACCAATATTGTTATTAAGTGCATTTATCACTGCTTACGCATGCACTCATCATTTTCTTATGCTCAAAATGTTGACGTATAATATGTGTCACCAGGGTATGCCCCGACCCCTGGAAACATATGTGTGCGGGTAAGACGGGACAAAGAGGTCTTAAAACGTATAGATTCTGGCATGAAAACATTGGTACTCATTTAAAAATTATTAATAGTACGAAACACGAAATATGATGAACAGTTTTATTCTTTGTTTTCATGTATATTGCACTCCGGTTTTTATACTTTATAACAATACTTAACATATATCACAGACTATTGTATATCAGTTTTACAGTGACCCGTAACGTTGCAGTCTTTAATATCAGATATCACGTGATCGACGGACAAACAGTCACGTGTATAGCACTTAAACAGAATGTCATGCAACTCCACAGAACTATTACACATAGAAGCTTTGTCCCACTTCCGGCATATTCTCGGTGTCAGTTTCAGTCACATATGGGTCACATGAAGCGGAAGGCGAGCACGCTGTTTCTCCTGTGACGGTGCGGTCCAGGTGGCGGTGGTGCTCCCGGATAGCCGCCATCGTCTGCTGCCTAAACGCTAGATTCTCTTGTTTTAGTTTACCCACAAGTTTCTGGTCAACCAGCACTGACCTAGATCGCTGAGTTTGAGGGCTAGTTTTTCGTCTGCTTTCCAAACTCGCGCGCATACGTTCGCGCTGAATTCCAGTCTCGTTTTGATTTCTCGTCTGCTGTGAGAACGAGTCAGTTCTAGAACTTCTTCCTGATATAGAGCCTCGCTCTGATAATGAACACCTGTCAATGAACGTACTGTTGGTTAAGTAACGTGGCGTCTCAAGAATGACGACGTTACCGTCGTTATCTGTCGTCTGCCATCGCGTATCTGATAAGGGCCTGCAGACGTTTGGCAAAAGAGACATAATGTTGCTTATATCACTAACACGGAACTGTAAACGAACACATTCTAGTGGCCTCGGTTTCGTGTCTCCTTGGAGCTTCTTCAGGGCGAGCTGAATGTCAAAGTTTGGATACGAAGACACGGTGAATAGACAAAAATCGTCTCGTTTCATGTCCGGTTCACAACCGAGAATTAGTTTATAAAACTGCATCATTTGTGTCCAGTTCGATTCACTAACAAATAGTACCGTGCGGAAGAATTCCTTACCAGTGTGCACCTGCCGCACTGCACACAATGGAAGTTCCTCCGCTGTGTAATAGAAATCCCGACTGTTATATGGATAGGGGTTTATAGCACCTTTATTAACTTGTTCGGAATGGTGGAACTTCCAAGGGGATTTCTCAAAGTATCTTTTTACTGACTGTATTCTTTCAAACCCTACCATTCCATCTTCCTGAAGGAACACCATCATAGCCACACTCGGCAAACGCGCACCTGTTCTATCAAATGACGTAATTTCATTGTCAACGCATTCTGATTTGTCAGTTATTTTAAGAATATGCAAATCTGGGTCAATCCAGTTTACGATTGGTTGATAGACTTCCTCCAGTGAGGAAATCTCGGTTGAGTCCGTAACAAACTGGATAGACATCTTGTGTTGATCACAGGGGGATAGGGAGTCAATGTCCGAGTGCTCCGAGAGGCTGATACTCTCACTTCCGGACTCCGATCGTGAGCTTATGGAGGAGATGCTGCTGCCTAAAAGACAAATATACGAAAACATTAAAATCGAATTTAAAATATTGACATGTAACTAGCACTAAGCAAATATTTTGTTTTTGTTTTTGTCTGTTGGAATGAAAAAGTAACTGTATCATTCGAGGGATCGTTTTATAAAAGCTCGAATCGTACCGATAATGACCCTACAGTATTACGACCCTAATAGTACGCCGTAGATTATTAACAGCGATGAATGTTTAGATGAAACATTGATATAAATGAAATTAAAGATTTAGTAAACAAGACTTAGTATGGTGGCCCTTTTGTTTCACCATATGTAAGGAAAGTACACCATACACGCATGTACTCGATTTTATCGTTTTATATTACATCTAATAAACAATGGATTGATCCTTATTTTGTTCCATAGATTTTAAAGTGACCGGAAACTCACCATCACACGAGGAGGTTGAAGAGTAGCTGGAGTTGGAGCAGGACAGTGGGCCGCGGCGAGACCTGGATGAGAGGAACAGTGGTGTTACAAGAGTTATATCACGTATGAAAATGATAAAATATATTAAGAATATATTAAGAATGTTTCTTATGTTCAAATGAGTTGACCTTACTTAGAGTGTTTTTACACATTTTATAAGACACTAATTGTTTTTAGAGAACTACATGTCCATTCAACTTATTGCAGATAACTCGCCCATTGTTTTATTATGACTTAGCTACTAAAAATGGTTGTAAAATAAATATTATAGAGCTCATTTTTTTTTATTATTGCTGGTTTAATGTTAACGGGCGTTTTTTTTCTGATCATAAACGTCAGTGCAAGACATACTGTATTCTCACTAGACAAATTTAGTACAACATATGTCAACAGGGCAAAATCAAGTTTTAAATCCCCCCCCCCCACACACACACTCTCTCTCTCTTTCTTGTTTATTGTCAGTATTTTATTCAGCATAAACATTTATTTACAAATAAATATTTCGGCTCCATGTATACATATGGAGAAAACTAGGAATCGAGCCAAGAGGTTTTGAGCTAAGTTCGACTAACTGTTTCTTTAAGGGTTTATTAAGGTCTGCCCGCGCCTTATAATGGTTGCATTATTGCTTGACCACATATATCCCCCACCCTGTGTTACTAATTAAAAACAATTTTGAAGTCAATGCCCCAAGACGGTTTTCGCCACTAGAATGTACCAAAAATGCCGCGATACCTGCTATGAAAGACAGCTAAAGTGGTCCCAGAGTTCTGTACAGAATCTGATACAGGAACTCTGACTATAGGACGGCCTTCTCCCCGGCGCCAGATAAACTCCCCCCATTGTTTAGATGCTTAATTTGCTACTAAAATAAACCCAATGGCTCGCATTATCAAACCGAATAACTTCATTTGTAAATAATTGATGGAATAATTGTTACAATGCAGGTAAATCAATGCCATATCAAGCTATTGTTTAAGGGCGGACAGAGGGTTGATTTAACAAGATATAACTATAGTGAACTCCGCTATCAACATTGTATCACCGAGATGCACTGTTTTTGTATTATGTTAAAGATGAAATATGTATTATTTTCGGGATTTTGTATTGTTTTATAGATGACAGTAAAACAATTACGGCGCCCTATGTCTGTAAAGATTGATAATACAAATATTATAATGGTAAGAGATTGTTAGTATTTACTTACAAAAATGAATGGGTTAGTGTGACACAGGCGCATAGCATTTATATTTAGTTTAAACATTATATATTTTACAACGATTGTGAAGAATGTTATGCTAACTTATACTAATTCACTCTCGTTGGCACGATGTTGCGCGAGAGTGTGGTCTTGTGTTGTGGGGGAATCCCGTGTACCCTGAGAAAAACCCACTTGTCCGGCTTGGTGACCACTAGCCAAACTCACATGCGCCCATGCCGGGAATCGAACCACGGTCGACTTGGCGAGAAGCGAGTGATCTAACCACTGCGCTAACCGGACATTTATATTAGTAAATGCATACTTACAATCTTTAAGTTTTTTGGTTTTCTAAATTATGCTGAGTAAACTACCAACTAACTGGGCCAGCCACTGTTTATATATACCGCTTTAGCTGATTAAAAAGCAACAAAAACAGCTGTGCTGTTTGAGTGAATAAATTGAACTGAACAACTTGAAAAATACTGCCTTAGTATTGGACAAAATATAATGTTGACCACAAACTTCAAATTAAAGTCATAACGTTCTAACACAGTTTGATATGTACAAGGAACTCATCTTGAACAGAAACGAGTTTTGAATAGTTTTCCCAATAGAAACAAATCAGTTGTTTTCTAAAAATTACCGAAATATAACAAACAATACCCAGATGTAAACCTAAATGATAGATGGTATATTTGTACACCGTCTAAGGGTCAATACATATCAAAGACGGCCTGTGTCTATGAGGCCATCTGTACAAGAAAAACAGACTTCCATATCTGAAGATCTTGTGGATGCAATCATCGTGGTTTCAAAAGACCTTTTTCCGCTTTTAAAAGTGCTATCATAAATTATTCATCTTTAAAGACACCACAATATTTGTTTCGATCTTTTCATGTCCCTTGTCCTATTAATTTTGAAAAATGACTTCATAATGAAAAGACTGTTTCAATCAGCTTGTAGCTCAGTTATTCACTTTTCAAACAAATTTTTCAATGGCCGTTTATAGGCCTGTAAAAGGAGCGTTTGAAGTTATTCGATTTTCCCAAAGCCTTTGATTAAGTGACACTGGATTACAAATACGACAGATATATTATACTGTAAACTGTCTGGGATGATTTAGGGAAGTACCACTAGCGGATTCAAGGGGAGGGGGCACCCGGCGCGCCCCCCCCGCCTAAAATCGTCCAAGTTAACCTTTTTATTTCAATATAGGAGAAATAAGGTAATTAAATACGCAAAAAATGCACCATTTCGGATTAGAAAGTGTTAAAACGTTCTTGCCAACAATTTAAAACAATAAAAACTTCGTTTCTGGGGGAGGGGCGCAAGTCAAAAGGGAACGCCCCTAATGTACGCCCCCTCTAAAGTCTATTCCTGGATCCGCCCCTGCGTACATTAATCAAAACCAAACAGTTGTATGCAGAGAAAATAGCTACTAGCAGTAAGCAGTTATTACAAATGTTTCCTCTCTACAGGGAGTCATTTTTGGACCATTCGCAACGAATACTTATCTGTCAGTATCCCATGCATTTGAAGCTTCACCGGTTAATTTAGATAAACAAATCAACAACCCTACTTTATGAATCCTTTAAGTTGAGTTGAGTTGAGTTTAGTTTAGTTGAGACGTACTTAAAACTTACTATGAATAGATTGATAGGCAACAATATGATGAAATATCTGTGGCAAAAAGAATAAAAACACAAAAACATTATAAAATTGCATATTCATTTTATTTTACTACTTTATGTATCCTATAAGTTGAGTTGAGTTGTGAGATGTACTTTAAACTTACTATGAATACATTGATAGGCATACAATATGATTAAATCTCTTTGTGGAAAGGGAATAAAAACACAAACACACGAGAAAGACATTTGAAAAGATTATAAACGAAGAAATAACAAAGGGTAATGGTTAAAAAGAAGAAAACAAAACCAGTATTGAGAATTCTTCTGTGAGTTTGAAATGAACACCTGTTCGTCTTTGATAATTCATAACACACTAGGAATATTGTTAGAGGTCTGGATTTTGATTTTTGTTAACCTAAACATTTTGAGAATAAAAACATGATATTCTTCCAATTGAAATAACTTTCTTTCTCAATTTCTATTATATATACAATGTGCGATTCGTCGCAGACCAAACATAAAAAAGAAAGGAAGGAAAATAGCTAGTAATAAAATGGAATTTAAAGATAATGATCGCTTAAAGACACAAACAAAACTTAACAAGGTAAAAACTTGGACCAGACTTAACATTGAAGAACTGAGTTAAGCTTCTGTTTCTTATTGAAATTAGATAAAATCTTAAGAGCGAAAGTAAATATTTGAGAACTTAATTTATAGGTAGATTATAAATATGTATTTTTTTCTTGGGACAATTTAATAGCATATATACATTGCGATGTTGAAGTGCTCTATTCTCTGCGAAGCTTTTATACAAACAGTGCTACAACTGTCCATAATAAATATACGGACTACTATGGACTTATATTAATGTTTACGTTTCAAATTGAAGAGGGCTTTAATGAATTGGACATGGATCTTGTTGGTTTAATGTAACTATCAGAAGTGGGCCGAGATACAACTTTGATTTTCTGCCTTTCAGGGGTTTGTTACAGAGACATTTGACGCCTGCTGACAAACAAATATTGACAAGTGAATACACTGGTAATGATGAATGTTGTATAGCGGATTGAAATCGGTTATACGGCGAGAAATCAAACTTTAGGTGTAGGTTATAGTTCATGTATTATCAATTAAATGAATGAATAATGTAATAGCAATTGTCTATTTTAGATCTTCCAAACGTTTAAGTCGGCAGACCGGCCGCCGGTTACATAATAAGAAGACCAAACGTAAAAACTATTTTAAAGCTATTTTTACAGTGTTCAATGGGAAATCATTCAGTCCCGGGAATGCTTCTACATTTAAACACCGTTTATCCGAAATAATCGCTATTTCGAAATTATTGTTCGGTCCCAATTGTATTCCTCCTTTGTTTAACTAAATTTATAATCAATAATCCGAAATCGCTATTTCGAAATAATAGCTATTTCGAAGTAAAAAATACGGTCCCGATGTGTATTTCACACCTATTTATCAATCCTTATTTCGAATTCGGTCATCTCATAGTTTTTCACACCATACTGCGATATGCCAGTGCGCATGCGCGAGCTTCTTAATAATTCTCTTAATAAAACCACTTAATAACTAAATGAAAATTTAAGTATTGGAACATTGGCGATTGTAATATGCTAGATGGATATTTAGTTATCAGTCTCTTCTACATGATAATATATGAATCTGTGAGGCGATCCTATTGGCGGAGACATGCGCGTGAACACTAAGTAGTCTTATGAAGCGGCCGCTATTAGAATAATACATTCGTTTTGTTTATACATGTAATAACTGATCTATGTCCGACGTTGAATTGTATGCAGGGTCTATAATCACTTATGCATTGAGTCTGAGTTTCACTGAAAAGGGTAAAATATTCGGTGAGAAAACAATTGTTTAACCATTTTACTTTCTGCCCTAAATGTGAGTGATTGTTTTCACATTCAGCTAATTAGTTTCGCTTAAAGATGAGTTTATTGATAACCAGGTGTGGGGTCCACCATCGCTGACCAAATGCGTGCCTGGACTAATTAGGATACAGTGAGCAATTTAGAAATCCCCCATCCGTTTAACTAGCAAACATTTTTAAACCGCTAAATATTAAGTATCAAATTGCGTATATTTCATGGACATGAATTTCTAATCTCTTCACGCTGGCATTTTGCCCAGATGCTAAATCATCTTGAAATAATTTGTGATGCAAGTGATTATACCATTTCTGATCTGAATCACTGAAACGCTCAACTTCAACAAAGCGTCTGAATGATTTATTGATCCGCCATTTGCAATTTTCAAATTAACCTTAGAGTTAGCCTATTAACGTGTGCAGCTTTTTTTGTAGATTCATTTATTCGCTCATTCGTTTGTAAAAGTGAAACTTGCTATTCAAGTAAAACTACTGGCAGATACCATAAATAATTATTAGGCGCTTGACTGCCATCCAGGTGTAAATATGAACAGGCTGTTGAAATTTTACCCTTGTACAAATATACCGCAAAAAGTCGGGTTTTAATATAATCCGTGTCAAAAAAAAGTGTATTATTTTTTAAATAAAGAAAATCCAAGACAAATAAAGGGCTTTGTTCATTTTACGGGCTGTTTTGTTATTCACTGCGAATTAACTCTTAGGTCAATGTATTTGGTATGTATGCCCAGAAAGTTTACAATGTATATATAAAGTGTAGTTTCGATACATTTTGTTTTTGTTAATGTTTACTAGGCTAAAACATATGGTTGATGTTAATTTTATACGAATATGAGCTCTTTATTCTGATTTTTTTTATTTGTGAAATTTGTTATGCAACGAGTTTTTTAAATGCATTTTAGACACCAAAAACTTGTGCTTATATTAGCTTTGTCACAGTTTCGCAAGTTCCAAAATGCGAAGCCAATTACTTGGATAAACAGCAGTTTAGTCAGTTTAAGGCGATTATAACAAAATAATTGGACATTTAAACTTTCACCCACTGTGGCATTGCGCCATTTTAGGGACTTAAGGTATATACATGTGTTAAACTGTTTTCAAACAATCCCTAGTTGCGAAGTATTAGATCAGACAAAATCGGAACCCCTCGGCCATTTTCCATCGAATAAACGAGGAGTTCCGAATGAGATCAGACATTGATATATTCAAATCAACCGAAATGTTCTTCAGTTCATAAAAAGGGTATTCAAAGATCTTCTCCAACAATGAATAATATCTCTTGTCTTCGTTGAATATCTTTTGTACATGTTTAAACGTTACAATAAATCTTGTTTACTACAAGACAGCCTTTCTTCGGTGTTTAAAAGCAATCTTACAATAGATAAAGTATCTATTTCTCATTTTTGAAAATATCGTGAAAGTATCTTTCCTAATGTGTATCTCTTACCAAAATAGTGCATTCAGCGTTAGTGAAACTTTATCGTGTTTTTTTGAAAACCGTTCTTCCATGATGATAAAATCTACAAACTTGAAAAGATGTTGACTGCGTTAAGTGTTAGGTAGACAGCATTGTTTTTATATTCAAAAGCATTTCTTGAAAGAATAGTTACATACTATTTTTCAGTAACTCGCTAATGGTTTGTAAAATGCACTTTAAAAAATAAAAAAATAAAATAAAGTGTGGCAAATCGTAAGGAGTGTTAAAACAAAAATACCAAAAGCTGGAACCCTTCAGCAAATATTGATATTTGCTAAAATATCGTCTTTGAAGACCACAATTTTCATAAGCGTTACTAACGCGATTGAAAATGAATTACGGCTGTGGTGTTGCGTGATTGGTTGATTGACATTAGCACGTGATGTTATCAATGTATAAGGTTAACAGGTCAACATATTCATCACTTTTTTACAAAAAGTGGCCGTGTGGGCTAAGTGGCTGTTTGCTTATTTTTCTTGACTTTACCGGCGTTGGTTTGAACCCCACTAAAACCAAAATACTTTTTCATGCTATAACTGTATTTTTTCTGCAATTTTGATATCATAGTGTAAAATAAAGACAAAATGAGTGTTTTCATATGCATTTCCGGGAATACTAATTTTTGGTCCAAAAACATGAGCGAATCACTTTAAGGAACGTTTTAATGTGCCTAAGATTGAGCGACACAAATATCCCACAGACAACTTGGTCATAAACTGCATCAGAGATACAAACGACCTCTTAAACATCTCGAACAAATCACTTTTATTTAAAAAAAAAACAGTTTCAATATCTGGACAGGTATTCATAAAAAATCTTAGCAACTAAAGTCAATTTCTTAAGTTAAGTATCTTGCTGGTCATACGGTCAAATAAGTTAATGCTATCTAAACTACTTAATTCTCATTAATTTTATGTAATAGACAATTATTTTGGTAAAAAACGTCTGTAATTTTCTTTAAAATCGGGTATAAAACCCCGAAAATTCGTCCTAATATAAGAAATGACAAAATATATTTTATGAATACCGACCCAGGGCACTCACATCAATATTTAAAAGTTCACTAAACGAATGGCAATGTTAAGAGACAATAAACAGATACCATTTTCCCTAAGGACAGTTCATTGTTCTAGAACAAACCGATGGATCGTTGTTAGTCATAAAGGATGAATTGAATAAAATTGAATAGTCGTATCATCTGTTGACCAAATGAGTAATAGTTCAACCATTGAGGTGACCAATATTTGCATGGGAAGTATGTCCATTCTTAGGATGCCAACCTGGTCACTGTGAGAGCGGTTACTTCGACAGTAGGTAATTAACATCTTCAACAAATTCAAAACCACGGCAATTAAATTAAGGTATGTTCTCTTGGCCATGAACACTGGGTATTTCAGCACGGGCTTGGTTATCGAATAGATCACAACTTATCATCTAAAACCATCGTTAAGCACGACTGGTTAAACAAGAACAGGTTCTGAATTATTTACAAAACGCGGTGTCCCCAAACAAGAAATTCAAGTCCTCGTTATGCATAAAGTTGAATATAAAAACCGTGGATTGAAATACCGGGTATATGAAACAAAAGCCCTCATTGGCATCTGGGCTTATACGTTAATACTGGTCCCTTGTTATTTTTTTTCTACTGAGTATTACTAATGGTAAGTACCCATTCACAGACAAAACCTCGTTTATTCGGATTCAGATATACTCCGGATTGAATGTCAAACATTTGGAACTTGTTATGGGAATCAGGCTTTAATTCATCACCATTTGACACAGACTTTGTGAGTCATATACAGATTTCTCAACCCTTTATTTTCTCATTTTGGAGATATATAAATCCCATAAATACTTAATCAAATATGACTTTGGCAATATACCATAGTTTATTTATTGGTCGACTATAGGTATGGAGCATTAAATAAGATCTATAATGTAGACCGATCAAACAACATCAATAACCAAACCCATAACTGTGGTAACAGCGTCACAGAAAGCAATCTGCTGCGTCACAGAGCACTCTACTGTCGTAATAAGCCATTGGCGTACATACTTTACAGCCTTCCAAATATAGAAACCTTATTATATAGAACTAATCATATGGTATGTAAACCTTATAAGTAATAACGGATCGTATCACGCCCAAAATACACACAAAACCATAAAAGTCGACTTATTGATTGCTGTTTGATAGAAAAGGCAAACAATATGGTAGTTTGAAATATTTAAAGACCTCTCCTTTTACGTCAACTTTCATTGACGGGGATTCCCGCGATTGTAAAATGTTCTATGGCTTTTATAACTTGTAAATGAATGGCGAAAAGTGCATCAAAATCGCAGTAATTGTATTAAACAAAAGCGCTGGCACCGGGTTTTCAAACGCAATCATCTTTAAAAAATAAATATTATAATTACAAACTGAATATTATGATACCAAAACTGTGAAAATATTTTTTATAAGTATGCATTTTGTCCAATATATATATTGAAACATTTTTTTTTATAAATTTGCATTTTGTATTGTATATATATATATACTAAGTTTTGATCTTTGAAAAAAAATGAATGAGTTTGAAAATTAGTGTGTTAATCATAGGCGTATCATATTAGCCGCGGGTCAACCGCCAACGGCCGTCTGTTTGTTTGTTTCCAATCGGGCACCAAGCACAACTCAATAATTACTTAAACAAGAGTTATGGGCCTTGTTGTACAAAGACTAAGACATAATGTCTTATTTGTATATCATACATGGGTTTTCAGTTACAGCCGACATTGGTGTTGTTTGCACAACGACAACGCCGACGTCGACACCAACACCACCAACGACAACAACGGTATTACAATATCTCGACTATTTCTCTTAGAGAGCTAATAATATGTACCATGATATCAAGAATTCAAGCAAACAGATTTATTTGCAGAATCAATCTGTGCCAGAAATACGTCAGTATTTACAATTACGCCAATTTGATTATCTGCGGAATACATGAAAGCGGATTTCTACAAACCTTTTTTTTCTTTTTCAATTTCCAAAGGAAAGTCAAGTGGTCCAATAGTCGTAGTAATAATAAACCATTCAACAAATATGGGAAACTTTGCTAGTATTTGTATGGGCGACTTGTTCAAATATTGCCCTTTTTCTGTTCTTATTTTCACTGATAGTTCACACATACTCCGAATACAGGTGGCTTCAAGAGGTACAACTATTCCGTAGTTGTTTTTATGGATTTTTATTAGATTTTATGAAAACCTCAATTAAATTTATTTACTTAACAATTGTGACCTTTCATAGAATGATGAAGCACCTTAACATCAAAGGCATTTCGCCGGCAATCGTAAATGACCATGTTTAGCGAATAGCTGGGCATTTGATAAAACTATGAACTTTTCTCACACATGTGGTAAGTGCTGGTGGTCTTTTCAATTTCTATTATATTTATTCTATTCTTGTGTTTGGTTCTCATGGCTGGCGACTTATGTAAACTTATGAATGATTGAATTTGAATTTGAATAGCTAACAAGCCTAGCATTTACAACCATTGCACACTGTTGTACACCATACATAATTTCCCTTGGTACCAGATCAAATCTCTGAATGCAAATCAAAAGAAAACACATAGCATTATTAAGAAATGCAAATGTTTTATTTATTATAGCACTGGTGGATGTTTAAGCTTATTTATACTCGCACTAGGGCCTTGCCCATTCAGCGAGGGCTCCGATAAGATTGTAAGTCATTTTAGGTTTTTGGAACATAGTGCACAGGCAGAAATAAAACCCTGGTTAGAGCTACCCTGGTTTTTATAACGTGCACCAGTGTATAGCACTGTCACACGGGACCCCCATTTAACATCCCTCCCGGAAGACGATAAATATTGTTTCGTGGTGGGATTGGGGGATCGAACATGCGATCTCTGGATTGACAGGCCGTAGTGTATGTAGTGTTTCCACTAGACCACGAAGCCGCCACGATTATAGCACTTATAAGCTTTTATTTATAATAAGTAATGTTGTTCTAAGTGTTATTCGTAATTAGTGTTCAGCCTTATGCCTGTGCCAATGGAATCGCTGGACAGAATCAAATAAAATCATTTAGAAGAGCTCTAACAATAAAGAATAACACATTAGCCAGATTACAACTGCCAAATATCAATTTAGAAACGAAAACAGCCGTCATATTTCCATTAAGTAATTAATAAGTTTCAATAAGTGGGTTTTCTAGATGTTTGCACCGGGTGGGCATTCCATTTAATACTAAGAAAGTATGTATGTATGTATTCTAAACGAGCAGCTGGCGTCGGGCTGCGCCGGGTCTGCCAACTTAACAGTTTAGAAAATAAAAATCGACATACATTACGTAATAAAGATATATAACGTAATGTTGTTCGAAGATTTCTATTATCATGATATGAGAGACTTAATCATTTAAACGCAAA